>NC_047146.1:27431393-27558893 GCF_009829125.3 Periophthalmus magnuspinnatus | reverse complement strand
ACGTAATCATCTGATTTGGAGGAGCTGATTCTCATCCCAGCCGCTTCACACTCGGCTGCAAACCGCCCCAGTGCCTGCTGCAGGTCCTGGCTCGAAGAAGCCATCAGGGCGACATCATCTGCAAACAGCAGAGACGAGATCCTGTGGTTCCCGAACCAGACCCCGTCTGGCCCCTGGCTGTGCCTAGAAATTCTGTCCATAAATATAATGAACAGAACTGGTGACAAAGGGCAGCCCTGGCAGAGTCCAACATGCACTGGGAACAGGTCCGACTTACTGCCGGCAATGCAAACATCGCTCCTGCTCCAGTAATACAGGGAACGGACAACCCCTTAGCAAAGAGCCCCGGACCCCATACTCCTAGAGCACCCCTCAAAGGACACCATGAGGGACACAGTCAAATGCCTTCTCCAGGTCCACAAAACACATGTGGACTGGTTGGGCAAACTCCCATGAACCCTCGAGGACCCGATGGAGAGTATAGAGCAGTCCAGTGTTCCACAACCGGGACGAAAACCACACTGCTCCTCCTGGATCCGAGGTTTGACTATCGGTCGGCTTCTCCTCTCCAGTACCCTGGAGTAGACCTTACCGGGAAGGCTGAGAAGTGTAATGCCCCTGTAATTGAACACACCCTCTGGTCCCACTTCTTATAAAGAGGGACCACAACCCCTGTCTGCCAGTCCAGTGGTACAGTCCCCGACCACCACGCGATGTTGCAGAGACGTGTCAGCCAAGACAGTCTCACAACATCCAGAGACTTGATGTACTCGGGACGGATCTCGTCCACCCCCGGAGGCTTGCCACCGAGGAGCTTACCAACCAACTCGGTGACTTCAGCCAGGGTAATGGTCGAGTCCGCCTCCGGGTCCCCAGTCTCTGCTTACTCCTCGGAAGACATGACGGGGGCACTGTTCCCTCTAAGCTGTGCGCGTGCGCAATTGCGCACTGCTGACATGGTCTCCAAGCACAGAAAGTCTGTGCTGCGCACACAAAAAAACAACCGGAATTGAAAATAAAATAAACTCACAACAATTCATTCTGTGCTATTTTTCAATGTGAGTCAGTGAGTGTGACCGGGGACGAGCTGCCCCAGCCAATTATGTGATTCACATACGTATTTGCGCAGCTTATCCATGTCATTGACAGGCGTCCTCATGTGCCGCTACCAGAGTTTTAGCCGATGTGGCCGATGTGGAGTGAAAACTCACTAATGATGCTAATGATGCTAATGATGCTAAGTGTTTAACCCCTTAACGTTCCGACGGCCCGCCCTCAGGCGCACTGTTTTGTAGCAGTTTTGCGTTTTAAACATGAGGAAACGGACAAAACAAAGGAAATACGCGACCGAGGACACTGTGGATGTTTGTACAAGTTAAACTAGAGGCATCTTGGACCCAGAGCGGTTCGTGGAACCGAGTGAAGATCTCATGATGGACTCAGGAGCAAAGGACCTTATGATTTGATTGGATTCTGTTCCTGATCGGTAATCATGGTTTATTCTGCTGTTGACTTAATTGTGGGTCAGATGTGTATTATGTGTAATCATTAGCATTAGCTAATGCCAATCTGTGCCCCCCCAACCACCACCAATCATCACGCACACACCACTTGGGCAAAGTGTCTTGCCTAAGGACACAATGACAGAAGTTGGTCCGAGCGGGACTCGATCCTCCAACCTCTAACCACTGAGCCACTGTCACAGAATGACTGTCACACTGTACAATCATGTACAGTGTGTTCTTAGTTTCCAGTGTGTGTTTGTTTACATTTTGAAGTGTGTGTTTGTTCACTGTTTGCAGTGTGTGGTTTGTAAATATATATTTATTTTGACCCATACCACTCATTTTGACTATATTTTATATACATTATATATCAATTATATATATATATATATATACATCTACATAAACATTTTATATTCTGTTTTGATATGATATGTAAATGTACAGTAATAGAGCAGCTGGGTGAGCAGATGCAGATTCCTCTCAGTGTGTATTGGTCATTGAATACTATCACTAGTTTATGAGTTGTAAAAATCAAATGATCGTGTCATATACTGAAAAAGAGATAACGGACTGTCTCCCAGACCACAGTAGGACAATCTCACTCAGTGCACAGCAAAAGCTTCACACAATGGCTTATACTCATAATACAAGTCAGAGCTTTATAATAAAAATGTTAAGTGTGTTTTCAACATTGGAGTTTACAGTTGGCTTGGTTTGGTTGGAAGCTCATGTTTTGCCATAGTTCACATTAAATATTTATACTTAATAGCAATAGCATAGCATTAACATACTACACAGGTCATGAGCAAGATTTTTGTCATTGTCATTGTGTAAGTGGGCTAAAGCACTTAATTAAAAGTCTTATAACAGAAATGTAAATGCAGTAATTTGATTCTTTTAATAAACCATTTAACTTGGATGGATGCGATGCAGCATGACCACAGTGCACACGTCTAATGTTGCTCACAGTCATCCATGGGACCGCTCAGGGAGTTTGTGTGTTTGCTCAGACTCGTGAAAAATTAGAGGGAACATTGGATGGGGGATTGAGGAGATCCTCAAAGTATTCCTTCCAGCACCCGACAACATCCCCAGTCGAGGTCACCAGCTCTCCATCCGCACTGTAAACAGTGTTGGTGAAGCACTGCTTCCCTCTCCTGAGGTGTCGGACGGTTTGCCAGAATTTCTTTGAGGCTGTCCAATAATCCTCCTCCGTGGCCTCCTTGAACTCCTCCCAAGTTTTTGCCTCTGCGACTGCATGAGCCACGGTACGCTTGGCCCGCCGGTACTCATCGGCTGTCTCAGGAGTTCCACGAGCCAACAAGGCTTTATAGGACTCCTTCTTCAGCTTGACGGCATCCCTTACTTCCAGTGTCCACCACCGGGTTTGTGGATTGCACCGCGACAAGCACCGCAGACCTTACGACCACAGCCCCTCTCTTCACCCGAATGTCCAAGACACTCAGCCGGAGATCAGATGACATGACAACAGTCGATCATCGACCTCCGACCTAGGGTGTCCTGGTGCCACGTGCACTAATGGTCACCCTTGTGCTCGAACTTGGTGTTCGTTATGGACAAACTGTGATTAGCACAGAAGTCCATTAACAGAACAGCACTGGTTGTTACCCACATGGGCGTTGAAGAACAATGGAGTCCCCGGTTGGTGCACTGTCTAGTGCCCCTCCCAGGGACTCCAAGAAGGTCGGGTACTCTGCACTGCTGTTTGGCCCATAGGCCGCCACAACAGTGAGAGACCTGTCCCCAACCCGAAGGCGCAGGGACATGACCCTCTCGTTCACCGGGGTGAACCCCAACACGAGGCTGCTGAGCTGTGGGGCAATGAGCAAGCCCACACCAGCTTGCCGCCTCTCCCCGCGGGCAACGCCAGAGAAATGGAGAGTCCAGCCCCTCTCAAGGAGTTGGGTTGCAGAGCCCAAACTGTGCGTGGAGGCGAGACTGACTACATCTAGTCGGTAACGCTCAACCTCCCGCACAAGCTCCGGCTCCTTCCCCCCCAGCGAGGTGACATTCCATGTTCCCAGAGCCAGTCTCCCACGTCCGGAGATCTGGTCGTCGTGCATGCCGCTCAGATCTCCATGCACCGGGAGTGGGTCCATGTGAGGACAGCCCCACGTCACTCCGTTGAGCTGAGCCCGGCCGGGCCCCGTGGGCAAAAGCCCAGCCACCAGGCGCTCGCTGTCGAGCACCCACCCCAGGTCTGGCTCCAGGGTGGGGCCCCGGTAACGCTGGTCCAGGCGACGTAACTGGCCTTGATTTATCTGTCATCATAAGGGCCTTCTGAACCACTCTTAGTCTGACCCATCCCCCTGGACCTGTTTACCATGGGTGACCCTTACCATGGGTGACCTTACCAGGAGCATGGAGCCCCTGACAAAATACCTCCCAGGATCATTCGGGCACTCAAACCCCTCCACCACGTTTAGGTGGCGGTTCAGGGAGGGGCAACATATTTCTTTTGACATTTTTTTTAATCGAACAAATAAATGCATTTCACAAACAGGTAACACATCTACTAATATTATTTATTTTAAACTGAAAATAAGCAGTTTTTAATTCAAACATCACAGAGTAAAAATCACAATATTTTAATGTTTTGTCTCACTTCTATTGCAATATATTATTCAGACCCAGTCCTCCTCCCTCCTTTGTCCATTGTATAGACTGATATTACCAGTCAGTCTTTACCAGTCTGACTTATCTGCACCTGTGCCTTGGATGGAGCTGCTCATTCAGCCATCCTTCATAACCTACTGATTTACACCCTCACTGTTGTAGCCAAGCTAATATTTCAGCTATCCTACATTTGCAATCCCCCATCGGCTATAGGCCACCACCATTGCAGCCTAGCCCGGGATCATAGCATGGGAGCCCCTTTCTTGGTAATAAGATCGGCGCAGATAGGAGGAGGAAGGAGAAGAAGGCTGGAGAGTAAGACAGACAAAGACCAATATGATGGAAGTGAATAGAAGGCCGGGATGAGGCTCTGGTGAGGGTATGGGTCCATTATGGTGCATGAAAAGAACAAAATCAAATGAAAAATGCCAGATGATTGAGTTGGGGGTGAGTGCGGGTAGAGAATGAGAGATGGTGTTTATGTGTATTTTTTTTTTTTTTTTTTTGTAATTACTTCGCTTTTCACTGTCATAAAAAGGGATGGGAGATACCTGCAATAGGTTTCTTTTTCTTCATTTTGGCAGCACAGAGGTTGTTTTCTTGCAACTCAAATGAACAGATGGCAATAAAAGATCAGACAAAGTAGGTGGAAGTGCTTATTAGAGCAACAACATGGTAGCACTGTGTATCGTGCTTGGTTATAGTGTTTCTATAGATACGGTGCTCTTGTTGAAATTTGCTAACTATGGGTTTCAGAAATGAAAAGTTAGAACCTTTGTAATGGCAATTATGTATAGAAAAGTCATGAAACACCTCAATTAGAAATGTTCTTTTGTAAATATTGTATGAATATGCAAAATGACACAACATCTTTCATCTGCTTATTTGGGAACACCTCAAGACAAAGTAGCAGGGCACAAATGCAGATTCCAAGTTCAATTACTTTTGACAGTTTCCTAGTTCAACTTGCTAACCAACTTTCAAACTAATCACTGGAAGAAGTTACCATTTTTTTTTTTTTTTTACTCTGCAGATGTTTTCAATGCATAAAATTAGGACGTCACAAATACTACTTGTATATGCACTATGTCACTTTTGTGGTTAGGGGTCTACCACCCACTTATTTATGTGAAGTAAACAGTGAAGGAGTGCACATGATAAAACACAATAAATCACAAAGCCAAACAAGAGCTACTCAAATCGGCCATTTCCAACCACATTATGGACTGGGACTGTCAAGATGCCTTGTGTTTTGTGCTGTTTTCCCCCTCCCTTCTGTGTCCGAGTTGGGCGGAGATTTGGGCTCCTCCTATGCACACCTGCAACTAATTGCTAATCAAGCTGCACCTGGGGAGGACAAAGGGAGCCAGGATCTGAAACTCAGCTTGGGGAGGTCCGGCAGCGAGTTGGGTGGAGGATGGCGGCGTCATCGGCTGGTCGGAAAAGTGTGGGAAATTCAAAACTGATTGATCATCCTTCGTTGTCGGCAGTTGAGCAGAACTGTTCCATGAGTGGGTCTGAGGTTGGCAGTTGGGCAGATCTCCTACAGTTGGGGGAGGATGATGATGTTAGCATGGAGCAAAGTGAGCAGGGGTCTAACTTGCAAAGAATTGCAAGTGAGTTAGAAATAACAGTAGTGATAGTGAAGCTGGCCTTCCTACTATAACCGAGAGACCGAAAATAGACCGTATGATTGTAATTTTGAGATTCAATGGGAAAAACCAGGCTAGTGTTAAGAGGCTTAGCCCGTTTATTTTGACCACTGACTTGAGCAGCAAGCTGGGTGATATCATATTGGCAAAAGTTCTTGCAGATGGAAATCTTCTGGTGCACTGTGCCAAAGAAAGGCAGCTTAAAAAGCGCTGGAGTTAAAACAGCTGGGAAAGCTTAAAGTGGATAGTGTGGGACAAGTGGGTGCTCAAAGAGCTAGCGGATGCAAGGGAGTTATCACGGGAGTACCTGCTGTTGTAAAAATGGATGATCTTAAAAACAAGATCAAAGGAGCCAAGATTACCTGCTTAGAGAGGATGAAGGCCACAAGAGAAGGAGTGAAAGTAGATAGTAAAAGTATCCTGATTCATTTTGAGGAAGAAATCCTTCCTAAAAAAGTATTTCTTGGATTTATTTGTTTCCCAGAGAGCATATGTCCCAAAACCACTGAGGTGCTATAACTGCCAAAGGTTTGGACACGTGGCGAAAAACTGTAAAGATAAGAGAAGGTGTGTGCGCTGTGGGGGGGATCATGAGTATGGCAAGTGTGGAACAGGGATCCAACCAAAGTGCTGCAGTTGTGGTGGAGCACATAGCGTGGCATATGCTGGATGCGAGATGATGAAGCGAGAGAAAAATATTCAAAAGTGAGAGTGGAGAGGAAAATTTCATATGCAGAAGCAGTGAAGGTTACCAGAGAAACTGGGATGAACAGCATGGTAAGGGATCAGAGGGAGGCTGAGGCCCAGAGGGTACCCCAGATGAACCCTAATGTCCTTGTCATTGATAAAAAGGTATTGGTTACTTTCATTGCTGGTGTAATAAATACCACAGCTGGTGTGCAATCAAAAAAGGAAAAAATTCAGTTGATTGTAAAGGCAGCAGTTAATCATTTGGGACTTGGAGGACTGACATGGGAAGAGGTGAGGGATAACCTCAATCATCAGTCGAGTCAGGAAACAATGTTTATTCTCCCAGTCATGGTTTTCCTCCTTCAGTGGAACGCTAGAAGTTTACTGGCCAATGGCCAGGAATTTAAGCATTTCATTAAAGAACTAACTGTTAAGCCTGATGTTATTTGTGTACAGGAAACATGGCTCAAGCCCTCATTGGATTTTGTGATTTATGGTTATTATGGCATAAGGAAGGACAGAGATCATGGAGGTGGTGGGGGCTGTGTTACATTTGTTAAGCAAGATATCCCATACAGACTATTAGGGAAAGGCGGTAACTTGGAATATATTGCAGTGGAAATTTGGGACGGAAATGAACCAACAGTGATAATTAATTTTTATAACCCATGTCTCAGATTAGAGCTACAACATCTTCTTAGTGTTGAAGGCCAAGATCCTCGTAACGTTATATGGTCTGGAGATTTCAATGCCCATAGCACAGTGTGGGGGGGCCTGCATACAGACACCAATGGCAGTGTGATTGAGGATTTAATGGATGAGTGTGAGTTTGTATGTATGAATGATGGATGGGGAACTTGGTATAATGTTGTAAATGACACAGAGTCCATATTGGATTTGACTTTAGTGTCTAATGTTCTTGCAGGAGTAAGCCAGTTGGACCGTCAGAACAGATACTACTCTTGGGAGTGACCACTACCCCGTCTTTTGTTCAGTCGGGGACAAGGTACAGGTAACACACAGTAACAGGACTAGTAAGTGGATCTTTCGCAGGGCAGACTGGGAAAAGTTTCAGAGGCTGTGTGAAGAATCTATGGGTTGCATAGATGAATCTAATAGCATAGACCTTTCTGTTCAAAAATAGGGAGAACTACACCAGTGGGTGACGTGTGGGGAATGGTTAAGAGGATGGGTGGAGACAGACAGGAGTGGGACTACCCTGTTTTAACTTCAGTGGAGGGAGCGGCAGTGTCAGACCAACAAAAGGCTGAGATTATGGCTAAAAGTTTTGCAGCGGTCCACAGTTCTGACAATTTATCAGAGATGGCAAAAGCAAGATTAGAGCAGACCAAAGCACAAAATCTAGAAGCACTAAAGAGGAAGTCTACCTCAGGTCATAATTTGGACTCTTTATTTACTGTGGAGGAAATGAAGAGGGCACTAAGGACAACAAAGACAACTGCTCCTGGGAAAGATGAAATCTGTTACTCAATGTTGAAGAATCTTGGTAGGGAGGGTCTCAAAAAGCTGCTATGTCTCATCAATCGAATATGGATCCAGGGGGAACTCCCCGCCAATTGGAAGGAGGCAGTTATAGTCCCAATAAGAAAGCCAGGAAAGGATCCCTCCAAACCAGCTAGTTATAGACCTATTGCCCTCACTTCAAACCTGTGTAAACTTATGGAGCGAATGATAACTGAAAGATTGACTTTTGATTTGGAGAAACGAAGAATGCTAGCCAAATTTCAAAGTGGTTTCAGGAAGGCAAGAAACACAACAGATGCAGTTGTACGGCTTGAAAATGTCATTAGAAAAGCCCAGGTAAATAAGGAATCAGTTCTAGCTGTCTTCTTTGACATTGAGAGAGCGTATGATATGCTGTGGAGGGAGGGCCTGTTAATTAAACTTCATAAGCTGGAAATAGGTGCCAGGGCCTTCAACTGGATCAAGGACTTCCTCTTTGGTAGGAAAATCCAGGTTCACAGTCAGTACACAGTGGACAATGGGACACCGCAAGGCAGTGCGATTAGTCAGTTGTTTTTGATAGGTTCACAACCTATATTAGAGTTCAAAAGAGAAGAGAAGACAAGAGAGATTATTTTGTCTCAATATTGAGGAGAAAGAGCGGAGAGGCAAAAAACCCCAGTTACAAACCACCACCCTCTCTGGGGGCCCAGACCGTCTTTCACCTCTTTTATTAAAGTTAGGAAACCCTAGTTACATACACATCTGAAGGGGGGGGGGGCAAGCAGTGTAAAACATATGACGAAATTCACAGAGAAATATATTCTGTTTTTGCATTTCCAGAAGGTCACAAAACATCCTCCCATGATGTTTCTGTTTAGGTTTCACCGTGACCTTCTTCCCGTGGGATCCTGCACTTTCAAAAGACATTTTCTGCAAGACTCAAGAACAAACATTAGTGCAGATTACATAGTTTACATAATTGAATATAATGACTAAATAAAGTAGTGAACTGACTATAACTAATAGTAATGACTAAATAAAGAGTGAACATTACATTGCAGTACCTTTAAAATGAACAGTGAGATAACATAATATACTTGAATATATATTTTGAATCCATCAGTTATTATGATTAACGATGTGTTCACTGCAGTTCCTGAGGGGATTGGCAGGTCACTCTTTGCAGATGATGGCGCCCTGTGGAAGAGAGGCAGGTGTATCGAGCACATTGTTAGTAAGGTCCAAAATGCGATAAATGTTGTGGTTGAGAGGGGTTTCAATTGGGGATTCAGATTTTCAGTAGAAGAGACAGAGCTGATGTTCTTTACCAAGAGGAAAGTAAGTGAGGCCTTAAAGCTTAAGCTGTACAGTGAGGAAATTGAGAGAGTCAGCTCATTTAAATTTTTAGGGGTTGTATTTGACTCACATCTGACGTGGAAGGCCCACATTGACAAAATTGAAACTAAATGTAAAAAGATAGTTAATGTCATGAGGTGTGTAGCTTGGAGAGAATGGGGAGCTAGTTGCTCAGCGTTAAGAAGACTATCAAGCCCTCATAAAATCAGTGTTTGACTATGGATGTGTGGCGTATGGATCAGCTGCTCCCTCGGTGTTGAAACGATTGGATGTACTCCAGGCACAAGCTTTGAGAGTATGCTGTGGTGCTTTTAAAACCTCTCCTGTTAATGTTCTGCAAGTTGAGATGGGGGAGATGCCTCTTGACCTGAAGAGGAAGCAAATATCTGCTAACTACTGGATTCATCTCAGGAGTCATGGTGAATCTCACCCTACCAAGGAAGTGCTTTTAGACTGCTGGGAATACGGAAAATGTCAGAGGGATCATTTTGGAAAGGTGGGAAACCTTGTGGCTAAGGAGTGCTGCGTCTTTGATTTAAACATATGCCCTGCTCTAGTGTTTCCTGCTGTGTCTCCCTGGCTACTGGTGTCCCCAGTTGTTGATTGGTGCCTTCTTGACCTGAAGAGGGAGACAAAAGGGAAAGTTGATCTTGTTGCAGCATTTCACTTTCACATCCAGGAGTGGTACAATAGCTTTACCCAAATATTCACATATGGAACAAAAAACCCAGATACAGATGTGACAGGCTTTGGAGTAGCTGTCCCTTCCAAAAACATTGGGATTAACAGGCGGACCTCAGATGCCCTGGGAGTTTACACTGTGGAGATGGTTGCTGTGTTGGTGGCACTAAACTGGGTAGAGATGGCGAAGGTGAAACAGGTGCTAGTGTGTTCTGACTCCTCTTCTGTTCTTTCTAATATTCAGTCTCTTCAGTCAAATACTAGACCAGACATATTGTTTGATATATTGACGTGTATAACCAGACTTAATCATTGTGGATGTCTTGTTAAGTTTTTATGGGTGCCAGCTCACGTAGGTATTGGAGGAAATGAAAAAGTAGATAAACTGGCTAAAGGATCCCTAAGCAAAATGAGTATTGAGATGACTATCAAGAGCAGCAAATCGGAGGCAAAGAGTCTGATCTGGAGACAGATCACTAAAGAGTGGCAGAGGCATTGGGATACTGGAGTAAAGACCCCGAGAGTGGGTGCACTGATGCTGCTTTTTTCATCCCTCACCTTGAGGTAGCAGTTAAGAGGAGACTCTTACATCTTTCAGTTTTCACAACAGAACTAATGGCAATACAGTTGGCACTGCAATGGGTAGAAACAAACTCACAAAATCAAAGCATAGTAATAGCCTCAGACAGTCTTTCAGCATTACAGAGCATCAAGTCTGGAAAACCTGATTGTAGACAGGATCTCATTCACTCAGTCCTCTGTTCTGTATCTTTGGTCCCTCTGTCAGTCGGTACGATCAAGCAAACATCATTGAGACGGAGGACAACAAACATCTTTGCTGAATTAAGGAGGCAACTAAAATATGGAAACATGCCCACAGGACTTTACGCCAGGATACATGGGCATTTTTACTCTCACACCTGGGATACTGTCCTGAAGAAGTCGGAGTTCAGATGGTGCTGTTGTCCTACCTCCACCAGTAGGAAGATTGTGCCGAAGTTTAAATCAGGTGACCAGGACAAAGCTGTCCTCAAGACAAAGTAGTATGGCACAAATGCAGATCCTGAGTTTAATTCCCTCTTAAAATTTCCTAGTTTAGATTTTGCGTTCACTATGATGTTAACCAACCTAATCATCGGAAGAAGTTACTTTCTTTTTTTTTTTTTACTCTACAGGTGCTTTGAATGTAATAAAATAGAAGATAATCACAACTACTTGTATTACATGGTTTTAAAGATGCACTGTGTAACTTTTATGGTTGGGTGTCTGCCATCCACTTATTTCTGTGGAGATGTTTTTGCTTTGTCTGGAACAGTACGCAGTATGAGTTTAACCATATCTCTTGCATTCATTCGGCCATGTTGGAACATTATCGCCTCATCGTCAAAACACACCGGGAGTTGTATTTTGTTTAATTCACGTGAGTTTGCGCAACCCTATAGTGGCCTAGGCTATCATCGCTGATAAAGCGTGGCTGAGGACTTTCCATCTCCATAATACTGCAAACAATTGTGCTACCATGTAAATTCTCAAAGCAGAGGCATGGGGCTCTTTAAATATTTTACTGCCATTACGGTAAACTGCCTTCACTGTTCCTCGAAGATGATGAATGAGAGCGCAGGTGCAGGTCACTTATTCAGTGCGTCAAACAAAGACTACAGATGGATATACAAAATAGAGGTAGTTGTGTGAAAAAAATGCAGTACATTCTGATACTTCCTTTTAACATTTTATGGTTAATAAAAGAATAAAAGGCTAGGCAAGCTATACTGGTCTATAGTGTGCTCAGTCCTTAAAGGGTTAAACATGTGTGAATAGAGCAAAACAAAACTCCAGGTATGTTTTTGATGAGGAAACAATTTTATAACATAGATCCGAAAATAGTGTAATATGGGCCCTTTTAAGTAATTCAAAATTTCAAACATATGTACTTATTCAACAACAAACATTAATGAAAACTGCTTAGTCTAATGTGTTACACAAAATCCCTGAACTGCACCCAATGATAATGGCTTTGTATGTGGAAAAAGAGGGAAAAGAGAAAATACAATTTGAAAGAAAAATTACTTGTGTTTATTCAGTCCAATTTGAACCTCATTCAGTGGCCCTTTTTATTGGGTCAGTGTTCATTATGAACCATATAATATGCTTGGTTTCCATGCTGCATATAAAAGTGGTAATTATGCTTATTGTGATTATATCTGATTAGGTCCCTCTCTAACCCCCCTCTGAAGTCACACAGCCCATTCAAGCGCTCATTTCCTCCTTCAAACTCTCATTAGTCCAATCAGAGCACCTGCTGTAGGCTCAACCCATACGGACCATGTGCCAAAGTCATGGGACAAAATCTGACGCTGTGTCATAATGCCGGTTTGTCCTGTCCTCCCGTGCTCTCTCCCCCTCCCCTACCTGTGTGTCTGGAGCTGGGCGGAGTGCCTGACTCCTCCCGTGCGCACCTGGAGCACATCTGCAATCATCACCACCTGCTGCTGGGTATTTGAGAGCTGAGCAGACTACACTCGGCGCCAGACCGTCCGCGTGTACAACGTGAATGCCTCTAGCTTTGTTTGTTTCTTGTTGCCTTTTTGCATGCGCTTATTTTGGATTTTGTTTCGCTATCCTCCAGACTCCTGCCTCTGCTCGCCCAGCTCCGGCTCCTACGTTCCTGTCCTGGTCTCGTCTCCTGCTTGTCTCGTCCTCCGTCCTGTCCTGGCCCCTGGCTGTCGCCTGCTCTCCGCTCTGGTCTCCGCCTGTCCTGCCTGTCCTGGTACCGTACTCGTCCTGATCCTCGTCCTGGTCCTGTCCTGCCCGTCCTCCCTGCACCGCATCTGCCTGACCCGTCTCCCGCTCCCCGGTTCCTGTACCTGCTCTTGTGAACTGTTTAAAGACTGCATTTTCACCACTGTAAATAAACACTGTTTAAACTCGCTCTGGTCTGCACCTTTGGTCCAAACTCGCCCGTTACGACACGCTGTTTCATTTAACCCAGCCTGGTTTTATGAATGACATGGTTAGTATTTCATCTCTAGTGTTTGTATAACCACATTCTATTTTTCATTGTGGTATCAAAATCAGTACCAAGTACCAAACCCTTTTCCTTTAGTATAATCATATTATAAACAGAATGGCTTATTGGTAGAATATTTCTCCACTGATCCGAAGGTTGGCGGTTTGAATCCTGCTCTCAGCATAAACATCATTCGTTGACTGGTCAGACCCAAAGTGTTTTGAATGCCTTGAAGGTGGAAAAGCGCAATATAAAAATGTGACCATTTACCAACGGATAAAATGAAAATGTTTGTTACTTCTGAATTTTATTTTGGTTATGAGATAAAAAAACTTAAAGATGCAATGTGTAATTTTCAGCATGTCCAACTGATTGTATCCATAGAGATACTAGCTTTGTTCCACAGTATGACATTAAACACATTTATCTCAGTGAAGACTAACAGACTAACAACACCAAGTTGCAGATCAGATCTTTAGAGATTACTTTGTTAAAAAAAAAAAAAAAAGAAAAGCATTTTACAGGTATTTTGAGCAATTCACATACTCAATAAAAAGTAAATGCTGTACAAATATTTATTATTATAGCTAAAGCCGAAGTTTAAATCTGTCAAACTTCTGCTTTTGCTATGGATCAGATCTGGACGACTGAGGGTTTACTGAGATATTTTTATGCAAAATCAAAAACAACTTTGAGAGGGTAAATGATATGTGCATGATTTGACAACGTTGCATAGTCATTTTGGTACCATTTAAAAAAAATAATTAAAAATCCACTACTGTGATCTACAGTTATCCACAGGAGGGGCTGACAGCTCCACTGCTCTTTGTTATCATCATGACATCAGCTCCCATTGGGCACCGCAATTTCTAATGCAGAAATCAGTGGACTTGTTTCTTTTAAGTAATTTTAGATGAATTTTGTGATTTAAAATGTGCTGTGTGTGTATATATGTATGCATGTATGTATGCATTTCAGGCCACACAATAACATTGCCGCCAGAACAGTTCCACAGTGTGCCTTTAAATATACTTTTATTTTTTGGGATCTGGCATCCATTGTGTTCAGTCACAGCTGTGTCTGAGTGTTGCTTGTAATGGATAGCACCTGTCACTTCAAGACAAAAAAAAAATAAATAAATAAAAAAAATTCCAAATTGAAGATATGTGATCTTGACTTGACTCGGGCAATATGCACTTTTCACAGCAGTCTGACACCCCATGCTGCGACACACAAATAAACCACAAAGTCCCAGTCCCTGAACACCTCCCTGGGCTCGGGCAGATGAGTGGCAGGCTGATCTGAACACGACTCCATCTTGGCTTCGCGGCAGGATGGTGAACCTTAAACCGAGGGCTCTGATAGGCTCAGTGGGGTGGAGATTGCTCTGTCTCTGATTGGTTGATTAGGGGCTGCGGGGGCCCAAAATCAGCCGTTTTCAGGAAGAGAGAGGTTTGGTTAAGTGGACTGGTGCGGCTCTCTGTGTGTGAGGTCTTTGTTAAACCTCATATGACGTGGGTGTATTTTGTTTCTGAATGTGTGTCGCTGCATGGGAGGTAAGGGGCAGAGGGAGCGATGAATAGGTCTAAGGTAAATTGGGGGAAAATGGAAGTGGGCTAGAGGTGGAGGAAGTAAACAGCCAGACTTGAAATAGGTTAAATACACCACGGTATGGTATTTAAAGGGGCATGATGGAACTTTTCTGTTGCACAATCTTTCTGTCTCCATGGTAATGCTCCATTTCCTTGGTCTGAAATGCTCCACAGAATTGCATTAAAATGTATCGTACTTTTTTCAATTACATGAGATTTTATTGCTAAGAATATCATATACCTACCCAATCTGACCTGTAACTTGGCTCACATGTGGCACGTGCTTCCCCTCATGGACCAGTGGTGGAAGAAGTACCAAATTTTCTTAAGTCAAAGTGCAGATACAGAGGTCAAATAAAAGTATCATATGAAAAAAATCTACTTAAGTAAACGTATCAAAGTGAATGGATTTCACACAGATTTTGACGTTTTATTAATTTGTTTTAAATGTAGTGATACTGATATATAAAAAAAGGAAAAAGATTATTATATTTTGGTCAACAACAATACAATGATGTCAATGTCATAACTTTTCCTATGAATTTTATGTATTTATTTTAGTTTGCTCAAAGCTGAAGTTTGAACTTGAAAACTTTACTCACGATGTTACCATGAATATGTTAAAAATAGCCCCTCAAACCATATGAAAAGTGCTTTTAATTTCACTCCTGTTGAAAATGTTAGTGGAGTCACTCTTTATATTATGCGGTGGTAAGCCCTTACCAAAGTTGCCCTGGGGTAGAGTGATGGAAGTGTGGCTGTTAAACCTTTCTCAAAAGAGTGATGTGATGTTTTGTTGTGAAATGGTAAAGAAACAGACGCAGAAAATTAATGTGTAGATGGCAATATGGAGGTGGGAATTAACCTTATTGGTATTAAAGCATGTTGTATTTGCAACACTGATAAATAGCGTACCAAAAAGACATCACCAACAAAAATTGAGTGAAAGGAACTATATAACAAGATCCATAAAATGAGTTGATGACATGAATACAAAAGGAGTATAGTATAGGGTAAAAGGGAAAGAGAAGTGAAAGTACAGTGATTACAGGTGTTTGAATGGAACAAAGAGCACGGAGTGGATTAAGCCGTTCTCCATAGTGACGGCAGGGTTCCGTGTGTGTGCTCCATGTATGTGTTTGAATGGTTGTTTTCAGGTTTCAGAATGAGATGATGTCATTCTATCAGATGGTAAATGGTCACATTTTTCTATAGCGCTTTTCTACCTTCAAGGCACTCAAAGCGCTTTACAACAAGGAACCACTCACCCATTCACACACATATTCACACACCAGTGTACGCAGACACTGAGGGCAAGGTGGGTTAAGTGTCTTGCCCAAGGACACAACGATAGCATTCATCTGTGTGAGTTAGAATCGCACTGTCAACCTATGGATCAGTGGATCTGACCGCTCAACCAATGATGTTTATGTCGAGAGCGGGATTTGAACCAACTGAGCTACTGTCGCCCCCAACTGAGCTACTGCCGCAGATGGGAGCAGAAGCCATATTAAAACAGTTATTGTTAATCCTGATAATATTGGTTACAAAAGTAATTTGCAATATATCCTATTGCATTCAAATCATGTATTAAGCAGTGGTGGAAGAAATACTCGATTTTGTTACTTAATAAAAGTATTAAAGTACCCATTTAAAAATGCATTTAAAGAGTAAAACGTAAAAGTATTTTGTGTAGATTTTGAGACCTTATGAAGCTTCAAATATAGTGATTTTAATACAGATTTGTGTAGAATTTTGTTCCACAAAATCAACAATTGAATCAATCATCTGTTTATTTTTTTTATTTTTGTTTGCTCAAATTATAAATGTGTTGAAAATAACCCCTCAGCCTTTTCAGCTGATCTCATACAGTACAAAATGTAGTGGAGAAAGTACAGGTACCTGCTCTCAAATGTGGTAAAGTAAAAGTAAAAAGTAGCCACTTTTGACTTAAGTAAAGTACAGATACCAAAAATTTACTTAACTACTTAAGTACTACTTAATTACATTGTATGCTTTGTTCAAAGTCAGTGGGGTGGATAGTACATTTGATATGTGTCTGTATGTGCCTGCTTGCCTAGTGTAAATATGTCTGGATTTCAGTCATCCCTTTCTCCTTCTCTCTCGTTCCACCACACATTCACTCACCCCCCTCCCCTTCTTTCTCTCTTCTTATCCTACTTCTCTCTCTCCTTCCCTTTGTCTCTTGCTCCTGTCCTCTACCCCCTCTCCCCTCCTCCTCTCCTCCTGGGCTGCTCTTGTATGTGTGTCCTTCTCACCCCTCTCTCTCATCTCTCTTCCTTCCTTCTTCTACTTTCTCTCTCTCCCCTTCTCTCTCTGCTCTCACCCTCTCACTCTCTCATCCTCACCCGACTCTCCGTCCTCAACGGCCGATGAATTTTAGATGTGACCCCCGCCTCTCTCTTTTTCTCTCCCTTGCTTCCTCTTTTTTCATTCCCCCCTTATTCTTCTTCACTCTCTTTCTCTCTCTCTTCCCTCTACTCCTCTCGTCTCCAGTCACTTATACTACTCCCCACCCTTCCTCCCGTTTTCCCCTGTCTTTTTGGTCTACAGTTGAATATACCCTCCCTTTCCTTCACACCACCTCTCTATCCTTTTCCTATCCCCTATCTCTTTTTCCCTTTCTCCCTTCCAGCTGTCTTTCTCTCTCCCTCCCCTCTAGACACAGAGCTGACTCACTTTGCACCTGTAAGTGACAAAACTGTGCAAGAGATTGTCACCAGTCTGAGTTCATCTACATGCTGCCTTGATGTGTTACCCACAAAATGTTTAACCTCCTGGGACCTGGTGTCCACATATGTGGACAACACGGTTTGGGTTGTCTAGGCCACAATGCAAATGTTTAGAAAAAGAAGAACAGCATAAAAGAACAGCAACAATGCAAAAATGTTCAATTTAGAATTTTTTAAGAGTTTAGACTGTTCAGAATATGTCATACATCTTCCTGCTCCTGTCAGCAGCACTTCACATGACACACATTGTTCCAAGAGGCACAATTGTTGTTTGCCATTTTATTTTAACATTCAGGACAAATGTGGCTGTTTTCAGGCACTTAATAAATAGTAATCATTATTCAAATGTTTTATCAAAATATTAAAACGTCCACATATGAGGACATTCGTTTTACATCACTTTTCTCAGAAACTACATAATGTAAAAAGATAATGTTTTGTTTTTACACTCATCAGGTCCCAGTCAGGCCAAATAACAAAGAGAAATTAATAAAGCATGTCATGCAAGAGATCGGGTCTCAGGAGGTGAAAGTCTGTGCTCAACAGTTTGCTGTCACCACTTACTTGCATAGTTAACATGTCACTTCAATCTGGAACATTCCCAAAAGTGGTTATCAAGCCTCTCCTAAAGAAGAGCAGTCTTGATGCCATGATATTGAACAATTACTGACCAATCTCAAATCTGCTGTTTCGAGGCAAATTCCTTGAAAATGTTGCTTACCAACAGCTTATTAACTTTCTCCAAATGAAAAACTCCTTTGATGTCTTCCAGTCAGGTTTTAGACCCCACCACAGCACTGAGACTGCTCATATCAAGGTGACAAATGACATCCGCCTGAACACTGATGCAGGCAAAGTCTCAGTCTTGATCCTGTTAGATCTGAGTGCTGCTTTTGACTCTGTGGATCATGGGATCCTCTTAGAGAGACTAGAGGACTGGGTGGGCATCTCTGCTACGGCACTAAACTGGTTCAAGTCAAATCTAGAAAACAAGGAGTACTTTGTTGAAAATGGAAAATGTATATCAGATAAAATGTCCCTGACCTGTGGGGTGCCCCAGGGGTCAATCCTGGGACCCCTGTTGTTCAATCTCTACATGCTGCCGTTAGGCCAGGTAGTATGCAGCAATAATGTGTCCTACCACTACTATGCAGATGACACTCAGGTCTATGTCTCACTGGCAGCGGGTGAATATGGACCTGTGAATTCACTCTGCCACTACATCCAACAGATCAGTGTGTGGATGCAAAACAACTTTCAAAACAACTAAAACTAGACAAGACTGAAGTCATCATCTTTGGCCCACAGAAACATAGTGAAAGTGTTAGTCACTTCCTGTCTCTCTCTCTAAAACCTTCAAATCAGGCTAGAAATGTAGGGGTAATAATGGACTCAGACTTAAACTTTAACAGTCACATCAAATCTGTAACATCTGCAGCTTATTACCACCTAAAAAACATTGCAAAATCAAAGGTATACTGTCAAAACTAGACTTAGAAAGACTTATCCATGCATTTGTCTCCTGTTAGTTAGACCACTGTAATGGCCTGCTCACTGGTCTCTCAGTTAAGACAGCTGCAGTACATCCAGAATGCTGCTGCTCACCCCCAGTGTCTGCGTACACTGGTGTATGAATGTGTAAGTGTGAATGGATGAGTGGTTCCTCGATGTAAAGTGCTTTCAGTGCCTTGAAGAAAGAAAAGCCCTATATAAAAATGTGACTATTTACCATTTTTTGATGACAACATATCAGCAAAATGAGATTCAGATTTATTTATTTTTATTTAGAATGAGAATGATTTCAAAAAGTAGACAAAATCGGCTATAAATTGTGGATTTTAATACATACCCTGTATCACATTGATCCAAAGATAACACTAAAAGCACAACTTTTTTTTTTTTTTTTCATTTTAAACAAAATAGCAACTTTATTTCTCAAATGCTCAAGCTTTCACCCTAAACTACTAATCTAGATTATCCATGTTTTTATATCCACGATTTCTCACCATTGCGAGAGGAGGTCCGCACTTTCATCCATCTATACAAGCATGTTTCAGATTCCTGGTGATGACTGGACCCTAGATGCCCCTCCTATGCCCTGATCCTGTGGATCCTCCTTTCCCTCACCTGGCTGGATGACCCCTACCCTAACATGGATAAGCCTCCCTCTGTCACTTAGTTGAATGGCCCTACAGTCTTGAACTTTGATCTCTCCTTCACTGTGGTCCTCCTTGAGTTTTTGCTTTTTCCCACTGGGTTTTTTGAGTTGTTCTTTGCCAAAAAGGAGAGTCAAAGGACAAGGAGTGTTTTGGGACAGTTACCCATTTTCTTGTTTTCTGTGGATTAATCTGCTTATCTGCTATTGACCAATGTCTGTTTCATTGTTGATTTTCTAACTTTCTGTTGATTAAATCAATTATCATGTTCAGCCCTAAGAGGCAACTGCTGTTGTGATTTTGGGCTTTTCAAAAAGGAATTGAATAAAATATCTGTATCTTAGACAATGGATAATTACAGGCCTATAGATTGATTAATATACTCACTGAAAACCATACTGCTGAACCATAAGCATGCATAGCTGTAAGTATCATGGGAAATAGCCACTCTCTTGTGTCAAAACGCCATAGATAGAGGTCCAAATGCATTTCTTTCTGATTATATTTGATTAAGACATTCTCCTCACACCCTCAGAAATCCCATTATCTCATTGTGGGAGTAATTTCCTACTTCAAAAGCTAATTACGCCAATCAGAGCACAAAGGACCGGCTCTTTCCATGACCCAGCGTGCAAGACTTTTATGGTCTCAAATTCTGAGCAAAGTTTTGATTTTCCTGTCTTTTTTTCCTGTAATGTACCACGTGACATTTGTGGTCCACTTTGAAAACTTGATTATGTTGAAATGATGTGAAGAAATTGAGGGCAAAATCAAGACTGGATTACTTCCTAAAAAGTTGTGCAGTTGGTAAAAAGCTCATCCATGCCTAACTCAGGATCTGGAGAAGGGAAGCTATTGTTGCTCCAATGGCTCTGAAGAATGCGTGTACTATAAAGAATATTTTTCCTATACTTTATTAAGGAGAGGATTATTATGCAAAATGGACTTTTTGGACCTTTCTACATTATTCACTCATCACAAACATACCTGTAGTGGTTCGGATAATAGACTTTGAAGCTACTCTGCTTTTGTAAAAGTCTCTACATGGCCTACACCAAAGTATATGTTAGTTTCACATGAACCATCGTGCACTTTGAGTCAGGACTAAGCATGGGGAATCAGTGTTTCAGTTCTATGCAGCGAAAACCTGGAACAGGCTTCCTAAAGATGTGAGACAGGCAATGTTTAAAGCAAGGCTCAAAACTGTTCTGTTTAGCCGTGCATATGACTGAAAGGTTTTTATTCTGCACTCTTTTCTTTTAATATTAAATTTATGATGATTATTTAAGTTTTAGTTTAATTTAGTTTAGTTTTTTGGTCTATTTTAACAGGGTTTCTGTGTAAACTCTGCACACTTGGCGACAGGTTTGTCAGAGGAGAAATACTTGCTCTGAAAGGTTAAGAAAAGAAGAGATGCTTCACACCAGATTCACACCAGATTTAGCTAAAGCTAGTTTTCATCTGCTGTCCTTGGACAGGTTACAAACAATTAAAATACATTTAAGTTTCCAGTCATTTACAGCCAAACCAGTCATTCTCCCATTCTTTAATTTAAAACCATTACACATTTCCATTCACATTTTCACATTTAAAAGTACTCAAATATATGTCAAAAAATTTGCATATAAGCTACGATGTGCAAATCAGAGTTGAGAGAGTTAACTCCCTAAAATACTTTTCTAATATTAAAAGATTAGTCTGTCTGTTTGACTTGTTTGTATTGTGATTTTAATCTTTCTTATTTGGTAAAGCACTTTAAATTACTTTGTGTACAAATTATCCTATGCAAATAAATGTATCTTGTCTAGATATCATTCATGCATATTTTCATCATTTTGCGACCTTTCCTGGCCTTATTCAAACCCTCTTTTCGGTTAACATAAAGAGCCTGTGCAACTCTCAGCCCACAAGCCTACGTAACCCATGTTCTTATACAGCAATTTTCTGTAAATATACAAAAGAAGAATACAAAACAATACAGAGCAACTTCACAAACTTGATACAATGTGTAGTAGTTTCGTAAGTGGAGTGCACACTAATTGTGTTGTGATAGTGCTCTGAAGGGAAAGTAAAGGAGATGGGGGAATCAGAGCATCAAAAACAATATTAACAATGTTATGTTGTTCTTAGTTAATATATTATTTTTCCAAAAAAAACATGATAATCTGAATTAATACCCCAATAGAGGTGTAATACCATTGACTGTATAAAGAAGTGGATTAAGTGTGTGCGATGTCACCCATAGCTTTCAGCTTTCAAATGAAGCTCATCGAGACTAGCTGAATAGGGGCTCAATTTAGAGCCAAGTTCCATATTTGGAATTGTAGGCGCGAGTATCATAGCAACCAAAGAACCAATCTGGAGCAAAGCTGTTGAAGGTAACGCCCTTTTCTGCTTAGCCACGCTGTCAATCAAACCTATTACTAATGTTGCTAGTGACCTTGGGGAAAGAAGGCAGCTAATTTGTCTCTTATTAATATTCATATTTTTTGATTTACGTACACAATAGCGAAAAAAAAAAAAAAAAAAAAACACCTAGAGTGGGTTAATATGAACATTTTAAGACCAAAATGACACAACAGTTTTCTAATGTAAAGTGAATTGGAGCCAGAGTCAATGGAGCCAGATGCGAGCCCATGATCACTTCTTATCTGAAACGCGACGGCTAGCAGGTTAGCTATTTCTATTTTATATATACAGTCTATGTGTTATACCCTCTTTAAATAGAATTATTGTTTG
The DNA here is from genome assembly GCF_009829125.3 of Periophthalmus magnuspinnatus. Lineage (NCBI taxonomy): Eukaryota > Metazoa > Chordata > Actinopteri > Gobiiformes > Gobiidae > Periophthalmus > Periophthalmus magnuspinnatus. The sequence continues at coordinate 27,536,655 of NC_047146.1, read as the reverse complement.
AAAGATTCTACCTTGGAGGGTCTATTTATTCTCATAGAAGTCACTATATGAGTCATCAGAGCTAAGACCAAGTCAATGTCAAGTGTGTTCATGCCCAAATCTAGGTGTACTGTGTAACTTTAGCCACTTCTATGGAGAGTTGTTATTGTTTTGCCTGAAATATTCCACATTAGACTTACCTATCTCATAACTCAATTTCATCACAATCTTTACAATGGTTATTTCACATTGCCTTTGAGTGGTAATCAAAATTCTTATTCTTATTCTGAGAAATTACATTCACTCAGAGCATGACTGAAGCTGGCTAATAGTAGAGTGAGTGGGAGATGTTTTAACATAGAGCTGCATAATACAGAAATACACTGGATTGTTTTTGCTACGATAATTATTTAGAATTGGATGACAGTAGCTCAGTTGGTAAATTGTCAGATCCAAAGGTTTGCAGTTCAAATCCCACTCTCAACATAATACCCCTGGGCAGACATGCAACCCACCTTACCCCAGTGTCTGTGTACCCTGGTGTGTGAAAAGCTGAGCAGTGCTTGAGTGCCTTGACGGTGAAAAATCGCTATATATATATAAATTCGCTATATATATAAATGTGACCATTTATTCTAATTTATTTTTGGCTCATTGTTGTGATAACATAATGTTTGAGATACATGCATCTTTCCTTGTGGATCAATAATGCTTGTACAAGTGTAAGTTTTTTAATTCCTTTAAAATATATTTACTAAAATAAAATTAAATAAAAACATGCTATGGTACTGACTTCATTAAAAAGGGAGTGAGTTTGTGATCCAGTCATTGGCTGCTCAAATCCTCTCCTGTCTCCTCTCTACATGTTTTGGTGTTTTTCTGCTCATCAGCCTGTTTAGCTTGCATCCTTTTTAATTTTTTAATTCCATGATGTGTGTAGTTGTCCCCAGTCCCACTTAACGCACTTGTAACATCTGTTCAGTGTCTCTTTGGGGGACAGTGGTCTGCTCTGTACCTACTGCTGCGCTTCAAAATGTTATTTATCCAGCTATATCTTAAATACCAGCTTTTGTTCGTTATAGATGTCAAAGTTATGATAAAATGCATGGCAGTACAGCAATGTTATGCCTCATTGAAACCTTGAAAACTAAAACACATGCTCAACAAAGCGTCCAATCCTCTGAAGGGAGAGTGTCACTAGTTTGTCCATGTGTGAAAAACTGACTAGAAAATAAGTAACAGATATGACAGATATGATATGTGTTGTACTTGTGTCTGCTATATAGTTATAATCTATGACACCCGTGGATCATTGTGTAATGATTTGCACATTTTCAATCACAGTAATAATCTAAACCAACTTAATAAAAAAAAAAAAAGTCAGCTGACTTCCGCGTTAGAAAACTACAGTTCCAATGGGAACTGACGTCGCTGTAACCTTATTATAACAAAGGGCTGTTGTCGCGGAGCTGTCGGCCCCTCCCATGCATAGCTGCACTTCACATTATAGAGAGTAGCGGATTTTTTTAATATTTGTACAAAAATTACTATATGACACTGCTGAAAGAAAATACTATTGGACAATGAAGTAAGTACAGAGAAGGGAAGGGAAAACAACTGACTTGGTTAAAAAGCTGGTTAAAAGCTGACCCACAGGTTGGCGGTGTGATTCCAGCTGCTACAGTTGAATGCTGTTGTTGCGTTCTTGGGCAAGACACTTAACCTACTTCACCCTCATTGTCTACGTACACCCGGGTATGAATGTGCAAGTGATGTAAAGCCCTCTGAGTGCCTTGAAGGTGAAAATATATATATATAAAAAAAGACAATTAACCATAACCATGACCATTTATTTTTTCTTTCTTTTTTTTTTTTTGCAATAAATAACTGCCATAATACCATGATAGTATGTTCAATGCCATACACTGGAACATTCAACACCAAGTCAATAACATCCCTGTAAAGGAAAGCAGGTAACGGACCTTGACCCCCAACCCAGAAAGTACACTTTGTTTAAATGTGTGCACATTTAAACAAAGTATAGACATTATGTTAAAGAGTTTATAGATTTGTGTTGTATGCATTTGGTTATATTTTTGTATTTCAGGCTCAAAATGTGTTAATAACCAGAGTTAGAGTAGTTCTAGTTTATGCTGTTTTTGTGTCCTTGGGCAAGCCACTATCCTCCCTAATAAGTGTGATCAAGAGGAAGCTAAATCAAAAACCTGGAGAATGAAGAAATATTGTTTTTTTTCTTTTTTGTGTTGCTGTAGATACCTTTATTGTTCTCAACATGGGTACTGTGGAACTATGGTAATGGAAAGTATTAAATACAGGGGCTGTATATCAGTGAGCTGTTAAAGCCATACCTTTACTCTCACAATTCCCTGATACAATTACTGTCAGGAAACGTATAGAAAATAATATGCCTTTATAAACACCAGCTTTTATGTAAATATGAATCTTCTCATACAATATGTTTCAGTAGACTTAAAAGTACTAAATGTACAAATTACAAAATTATTAATCAATCAATTATTATATTAATTACCCCATGAGGACAAATAAAGTTATTTGATTTATTGACTGCATTGTATTGATTATATGGAGATGTTATTACGTTGGCTGAAATGTTCCATTATCCATATTAACTTACCTAGTGCAATTGCAGGTGCTTTTTTTTTTTTTTTAGCTGGATCACCTCTCCACAGATCTCACCTGCACCTTGGCTTGGAGTCCATACTCACTACTCTCCACAGAAATAGATCAGTGTAATATCTACTGTAGAAAATTCCAGACAATGTAATAATAACTGCATCAAATAAGAGCAAGTCTGTGACCCTCCACCAGAAAAGTTTCATAGTGCATCTTTATTGCAAAAGTGACCGTGACTTTAGAGTACATTGTTAGTTAGTAGTGTGCAATGTATTGATATGACGCTGAATGGGGGAGTTAGGAGCTCACCAATCAACACTGCCATCTAGTGTTGGCACATGGAAAATATCTATTTGAATATAATCAGAATAAGTTTTGTTAATCACATGCAAAATACAAAGTACTCCAAACCAAGTATTATTATTATTATTATTATTATTATTATTATTATTATTATTATTATTATTATTATTATTATTATTATTATTATTATTATTATTATTATTATTATTATTATTATTATTACCACTGCTATTCTATTGGAATTAGTTTTACTACTACTACTACTTAAATCTTAAATGGTGTCACCTCCTAAAAAAAAAAAAAAAAAAACAGTCTTGAAGAAATGTGATCCACTCTATCTCTTACTATTACTATGACAACAACAACAACAACAACTACTACTACTACTACTACTACCACCACCACCACTACTACTACTACTAAAACTACTACTACTTCTACCACTACAAAATGTAACCAAATTTGCCACTGAGGTCTATAATCAGTTTGCCTACTTAGAAATTCCAAGTATTTTAAGAAAATACCCACCAGTGCTGTAAAAATGACCAAAGTACCAAAGCATACACCAAGAGTCCTATAAAGGCTGTAGCATAACCTCATTTAGCTGCTTTGAGTATTATTTGTGGAGACACTGATGCAAATGTAGTTGGTAATATAAAGTAATTCTGGGCATTTCCTTTGCTTTTTTGGTCTCGCTGGAGTTATTGCATTAGCTGAAATGTGCTCAGAAATTGCCTCCTCTCCCAACATCCATCACCCATCATTATGGGATCTTAGTGTAATTGGCCTCCTCCTGCTGTGCGTGTGGGTATGTGTGTGCTGTTTAGATTCGGAATACTACCAATAATATCTAATATCTGAGAGAGGAAAAGAGAGATAGAGACAGTGAGGGGACAGAATGAGGGGTGAGTGTGTGTGTGTGTGTTGGGGTGTCTGTGTGTGTGTGTGTGAGAGAGAGAGGCATGGGTTGAGGGTGAGATGGAGAAATGGAGTGAGATAGAGAGACAGAGGAAGAGAGAGAGAGAGAGAGAGAGGCATGTGGAGAGGGGCCATGGGGTGAGAGTAAGAGTGAGTCAGATGGAGAAAAGGAGAGAGAGGACACAGAGAGAATACGAGAGAGAGGTTAGAAATTAGCAAGAGACAAACATGGAGAGCAAGCTAGAGAGAGGAGAGAGTAGAGGAGGGAGAGAGAAGGTGAGAGGGAGTGTGAGGAAAAGCGAAAGAGTGATGAGGAGAGAGAGATGGATAGAGAGTGAGAGAAGAGAGTGGGAGGGAGGAGGAGAGAAAGGGGGGATAGACAGTAAGAGAAGAGGGGGGACAGATGGAGTCAGGGTGAGAGAGAAAGAGAGGGTTTAAGAGACAATGAGAAAGAAAAAAAGGAAGGGAGAGAGCCAAGGAGAGAGATAGAAATAGGGAGAGAGAAAGGGGGGGGGGGTAAGGAGAGAGAGAGTGTGAAAGAGAGAGTGGCAGAGATATGCATAGCCAGCTCATTTCCACCGCCAATCAAATTACCTGCCCCAGTGCCATACATCACTGCCAAACTGTTTATTACACAAAAAGCCAAGATTAAATTATTAATGACAGAGATTAATTAAAAACCACTAGCACACACATGCACACACATGCACACACGCGCGCGCACACACACATACCCCCCCCCCCCACACACACACACAGGATTGATGCTACAAGAGATGCCAACATGCCATCACTGTTATGATCAACTTTAAAATGAGCCACAATCTTCAATATGGATGGATACTTGTGTGTAATTTGACATGTATAGGCCTTGGATTATAAAACACTGGATTGCTGGGAGTTACCGGGCTTTTGTAAACAACATTAATGAGGCACGTCAGCGAACTTATCTTGATGCTATTGCAATGAGTTGTTTTGTTTACCATACTGCTTATCGAGATGTGATAATTGTGTGTTGGTGGTAGCATTGGCTGTATATTAGCAGGACATTGAAGTATAAGTATGGGTTTATAGTTTTTAGAGTGTATTATTCATGAGTTTATCCAGCAAGGTAAAGAAACACACAGGGAACTGTAACTGTAAGCTATTATTGTTTCTATTGCAATGAAACATACAATATCTTAACTTAGTCTTGTATTAAGGAAGTGTAGAGATCAAATTTTATCCCCAACAGAATCATTGCTTTCGAGTACAAACATTATGCCATTCGTTCTAAAGTTTAAAAAAGTTTAAAAAAGTTTAAAAAAGTTTAAACATTTGGCTGATGTCTTGTGGAACTAGTGAAGATTCTTCTCTCATAAGGCATTATTTGTTGTTGTTTCTATGGTAACACAAAATCTCCCCTAAATTTCTCAAATGATATAATCTTCTCTCCACAAAGTACTAACACGTCCTGCTGGGCTGAGTTTTAGCTTCTTGTTACAACATGTGTTCATTATATTGACCAAATCCTTCAGCATTATTTATTATATATCAACTAATAACACTGGCACTTTGTTCACTGTAAATTGCAATAGCGATAGTAGCTCAGCTGATAGTGTTTGTCCACTGACATGAATGTCGAAATCCACTGCCCTACAGGTTGGCGTGATTCCAGCTCCCAGATGAATGGTGTTGTGGTGTGTCCTTGGGCACGACACTTAACTCCCTGTTGCCCTCAGTGTCTGTGTACATTGGTGTATGAATGGGTGAGTGGTTCCTTGATGTAAAACTCTTTTGATTGCTTTGAAGGTAGAAAAGCACTATATAAAAGTTTGACCATTTACTATTTTACCATTTACCATATATATATATTGATCTAACATTAATTTGTAATAGAAATAGGACCATTGGCCTAATGTTAAAATCTGCTTCTTTCATAGTGGCATTTCACCGTAGCAAGGAGTGGATTTTTATTTGCCTATTTTTATTTTTGAGGAATGCCTACTGAACATACTTGAATCCTATGTGCATGACTAGGAGTTTTTCAAATAATCATAACTAAATACAAGAATGTGGGTGGGATAGGTAAAAATAGGAATTTTCTTAGTTCTCCAAATCATATTTTTATAAATCACTTTTCTACCTTTAAGGCACTCAAATTTTACATCAAGGAACCACTCACGCATTTACTTACACATTCATACACCAGTGTACACACTGGGAGCAAGGTGGGTCAAGTGTCTTGCCCAAGGACACGATGACAGTATTCATCTGTGGGAGCGGGAATTGCCAGCAACCAAACCTGTGGGTCAGTGGATGTGACCACTCTACCAATGTCAAGAGTGGAATGTAGGTCAGTGCAGGACACTCAAACATGCATAGATCAATCCAAATAAAACTTTGAACAAACTTATTTTGAAAGAACAACCATTTAAACATGGTTAAAAGCTCATAGAAAATAGATTTTTGCATATTGTCCACTTTGTTGTCTGGTTATAAAAAAAAGAAAAAAGAAAAAGAAATCTACAAGTTGTTAAAGCATGGGACAGACCAGGACACGATAGTACTGTTATTATTTTTTACCAACATAACAGTCCTTTATGCAGATAATGAAATACATGGAAAGGAAGGGTGCATAGTGAAATACAGCATGACTACTAGGGTCTTACTTACACTAGGTCTCATATATTATTCTTTAGGAGAACAATAGGGGCTTGAGATGGGTTCCGGGGCAGATCAGCAGCACTGGCCATAAAACACATAAAAGCCGTAAAACAACGGTATAATGTGTAGAGCACTGTGCATACAGTATAAGACACTGGCATTGACTTTGTATGTGGTGCACTAAAGTGCTCACAACAATCAGCACTTTACAACAGTAAATACAACATCACCGTGACAACAAAGGCAGTAAAGTGGTCCATAGCGCTGTAAAACATTGTGTGATTTTGCAGCAAGATGATCATTAGCGCAGCTGGTTAATTGCTTGACCACTCCCCTCCCGGCTCAAAAAGCAAATTTGTGTTCATAAAAGAGATTTGTTGGCACAAAAAGGAACAAATTAGTTGTTCCTTTTAGTAGTAGTGATAAATTAGAAATATTCAAATTACTTAACTTTTAAGACAGACTAAAACTGAAAAAAAAAAAAAAAAAAGTTTTTCACTTTGGATGTTTTTATTGCACTGAACAATGCATGTAGAAAAACACATGTCCTTACTGTAAGCAGGCTTGCATCTCCACAAAACTGACTCTTCATGGGTGTTCTTTTGGCTATAATATTCTACAATATGGCATGAGACTCCTTGGCAAATGTTCCAAAGTATGGTTTTAACTTTCTATTTCCATGTAATTGTGCAGATGTTATACCTCAGTTACACAATGTTGCTTTAAAGGCGCACAATATAAGTTTTCTGGTGGAGGGTAGACCACCTGGTTGTCTCCATGGAAGTGTTATTGCTTTACTTTGAATAGTCTACATTAGGGAATTAATATCTCCATGGAGACAAATAGATGGCACCTCCAGGTCAAGTTACAAATCAGAATTTCGGAGAGGCGGACCTGCTCACAGTAAGAATGCATGTTTTCCCATTTCTTTTAGCAATAGAAATACCCACAATTGAATAAATACACAATAGAGAAGTTTATATTACACAAAAGATTATTATTATTTTTTTTTCATGCACATTTGTTTGAAATGCTCTGTTCCACCTTGTGATGTTATGAAGCAGTATTTTTCAAGTTAACAGCTAGCTTTTACCTTTAGTTCAATAGAGTTTGGAAATTCCAGGGCTGAAATTATCCAAATTATTCTAGTGAAGGTGTATGGAGTTTAAAAACATTGTGATGTACTTCCTGTATTACCACATTACATCACAAGGTGGAACAGAGTGTTTTCAGTTTGAGAGAAGAACTCCTAAATATTAAATATAAAATAAGAAAACCTAAATATGCAGGATTTGTGTGTTAAACATGTGCGAATTAAACATGACACAACTCTGGGTAAGGTTTTGATGTGGATACAACATTATAACATAGATCAGAAAATAGTAAAATATGAACCCTTTAATGTCATACCTGGGGACTTGCTAGGGAAATAACAACACCTTCATAAAATCACAAGAAAAGTTACATAATGCACCTTTAAAATTACTTTTTGATATATATTTCTCACGCCAGTGGTACCGACATTTTCCATTCTTTTCTACCTCTGAAAACACAGCCACGCAGCCCCTTAGTCGTGAACAAACAAATAACTAAGTACAGTAACAGTATATATCATGGCAGCCATTTTCCCTGGAGGGCCAATAGTAATGTATGATGGATGAGGAGGGAGGTGGTGCGCTGTAATCAGTCAACAAGACAAGGAGCCATTGAAGTGCTGCCTGTTGTTCCAGGACAAATTCGTCAAACTACAATTAGTGTGTGTGCCCTCCACCCTACAGTGTCCTCATTACTTTACTGATGCTCCCCCACACTCTCACTGTCCACATATGGAGAGTTAATAGAAACTACAGAGCCAAGAAAAACAGACCAATGTTTAGCAGCTCGTGAGTCCAGTTTGAGACGGTAAAAAATGATGGCTAATACTAACATGCAGTTGATTCTCCACTCCATTCTCCACTCTATCGATGGGTTTCAGCGTGATGAAAAATTAGGACTGTTACCATAGTAATCAGCTATTTAACACGAAATAATCGATCTTGTGAATGGTGAAAAATCCTCAAAATATCGCCTATTGCCGGAAGCTGTAACCAGGGAAAGTTCTGACAGGGATTGGGTTTCAAATGATGTCACAATATTGTATAGGCGAATAATATCTAATACAGATGGGGGGCAGCTAAAGTTCATAGTTGAAATGCAGGGGGTATACTGATTAAGTTAAAACCTAATCAATACCTGTGAAAAGAATCGTACTAACCTTGGGGAGGTCCTTCTTGTTGGGGCGAGTATAAAAACAGACAGGTTTATTCCACTGGGGGACTTGTAGTTACGTGCACGTGGTTGTGACGTAGATTTCTATTGTTGCTTCATAACTGCATATTTTCTGCTTAGTTGTGTGAATGGTTTATGCTCTTTTATTTAGTTATTTTGTGTTTCAACCAGAGTTGTTTTTTTAAATAAATTCAGTCTGATAAAAGACACTTTTTATTTACGTCTGGCTCCTACTTTGTCCATCTTGGGCCAGCTTGCTCACATACCTACAGATTTAGATCAGATTTGTTCAGGTTGCTTTAATGAATCAATAAAATAATTGGTCAAATTTCTACAAGAACATCAGTCTTTTTGAATAGGGCTCGCAAATGTGCTGCATCCCTTAAGATGCAGCATCTCATTTTCAAGAGATGAACAGAGATGTTTTTAGAGTGTGCCTACGAATATTGTTTGTAGATTTAATTGATTTCAGCCAAGTAACATCACGCAGGGCAGTCAGCGCAGATATTGTGGTAGACATCGTTGGTGCTATCCCGGCTTTTCCGTGGCTTTACACAGACTTATAACGTGAAGAGATAGTTCAAAATCATCTAAAAATGAATGAGAACCAATATGGCAGCAAGTCGCATTTTTGTGCATCATGTGTCTGCCTAAAACTGAGCCAAAATAGTATGCATTGTCATGGCTTGTCAATGACAATTTTATATACAAAGAAATAGACATTTTGCAAAACAACAGCCAATAAAAGTAAGCATTTCTCTGTTTGTGTAGACTAAAGATTCAGAACAGTTCCTACTTTCTTTGCTTTTGGCTTCTGTAGGACACATGTCTGTGACAGACACAACAGGAGCCCTGTCTCACACAGCGAAGTTGCTCAGTTGGGAATCAGCCAGATCGCTACAAGAGAGTTCTTGGACTGTGTTAAACCACTGCCACACTGAGGCTCTGGTGTTCACATGTCTTACATCTTATTTTGTGACTGAAATTTCAACAAAAGCTGCTTGTTTTCCAGAGATGTGTGATCTTTTACAGAAGCCATCCAATTGCTGATTTTGGTTGCACACACTAAACATTGAATAATTACTTCAAAGTCTGGTCCATTAATTGGCAAACTCCAAATGGATATCTCGCCAATTAATCCATCCATCCTCTTTTGCTTATCTGAGGCCATGTTCCGTGGACAGCAGTCTAAGCAAGGACTCCTAGATTTCCCTCATCCCAGACACTTCCTCCAGCTCCTCCGGTGTGACCCCAAGGTGTTCCCAGGCCAGCCAAGAGATGCAGTCCCTCCAGCGTGTCCTGGGTGTTCCCCAGGGCCTGAATCATATGTTTCTGAATTCTCACTAGGACACAAACCATTGGTGTAATAATCTCATAAGATATAAAAACCTTAATTAAAATTATGTTATTATTCGTTGAAGATCTGGGTAATATGAAGCATCACTAGGTATTTTCTGTTTGAGAGAAGAACTCTAATTACGAAGCCTAAGTACACAGGGTCTGTGTATTAATTAAACATGTATGAAGGAAACTAAACGCAACTCTGGGTACGTTTTTGATGAGGGAACAATATTATAACTTCAAAATTATCATTTCTTGTGTAAATGCAACTCCAAACCACATACTTTTAATGACAGAGTATTAGCTGTGAACCTCTTGAAATGAATTATTTTGTATCTCAACAGCTGGTTTTGACTCAAGCATATTCCGACCGTTGATTTTTAAGAATTCACTGTAAAAATTTTAACCCCAACATTTTTTCTTATCCCCACTTGATTTTTTCCACCCTCACATGCTGAGAGACTGATGTGAGACCAGACCCAAAGACAACACCGCCAAACCTAAGCACCAACTTCCACAAGTACTTCCATATGCTGCTACGTGTATGTGATCAAGCCTGCGATCAAAGTCAGATAGCTCTCTCCTCCTCTCCTACTATATTAGAGCCAAGCCCATAGGATAAACATCGTGAGTACCCAATGGCCTCATAACTCACATAGAGGCTGATGTTTTAACAGTAGTGCGTAGACAGAGGTGAGAAGGACCATTTGAATTAGCCGTACCACACTGCCATCCTGTCTGCAGTGATCAACATTATATCATTTATGTCAAGAGCTCTGCAACTATATATATATATATATACAATTACAGATTTACATGACGTTTTCCACCTCCAAGGCACTCTACATCAAGAAGAGGGCCAAAACTGAAAAACTGACTAAGTCATGGGCTCCGAAACTAATATTCATTGAAAAATTTCAACAACATCTGCATGTTTTTCAGAAAGGGTGGATTAAATTTGAGTGAGGCGAACGGTAGCAGATACTAATGAGTGTCAACAGAAGTGGTTGGGGGCTGGTGCCAACACATTTGCAAAGCATTCAGGGATTCGTAGTATTAAAGGTGCATGCGCTATACTGGCATAGTGGCCAGTGGGCCAGCTCTAATATATATACACACACATAGGGCTACAGGTAGTCACTGTGCTGTTTGGTGACATGGTGTGTACCACACTCAGCATGGACCAGAGGAAGCAAAGGAAAGAGTTGTCTCAGAAGATTAGAAAGAAAATTATAGACAAGCATGTTAAAGGTAAAGGCTATAAGGCTTCCAGCCGTAGCAGGCAATGGAGTAGGTTGGAGATTTTAGTGCGCTCTGCACGAATTTGCCTAAAGCCGTATTATTTGGCGTTTTGACTTGATTCTGGCACATATATACTATCTTAAACTCTGATACATCATTTGAGCTTCCATCCACGGTGCAAATGGCGAATAATCTGCGCAAATACAAGTATATCGGGCAAAAGTACTGCTGCTGCTACAGCTACCGACAAGAGCTCCACTGCACCCTAGCACCGCACCTAGCACCGCACCTAGCACTGCACCTAGCACCGCACCTAGCATGCCGACGGAGGAGCTAACTGACCCAACGGAGCTCAGTGGCCAACTCGCTCCGGCCGTGCTGGATCTCAAGACTGAAATATTGTCTTCTATCAAGAACGAGATGGCTGCGCTCTTTCAAAGTGAGTTTGCAAAAGTCATTACAAAGGAGTTCGGGAATATTAAGAAGGGAGATGGTGCAAACAATCAGATCTTGAAATAGCTAGCAGCACTGCGATTTTTGCGCTCTCAGTTGGACACAATCCAATCCACGGTGTCCTGATGTGGAGCAGGGGCTCTCAGGATGCTCAGATCAAATTCATAACATTGCAAGAGTCTGGTCCAGCAACTGGAGAAAAAAGTGGCGGGTTCTTCAGGATAAGTGCTTGGACATGGGAGGGACGAATGCGCAAATCAAATATCCGCATATTGAATGTAACCGAGGAATCCCCGAGCACACCAATATCAGTATCTAAATTGCTCAGAGAGGTCCTGAAAATGGATATAAAGATGTTTTTGATTGACAGATCCCACTGCACCGCACCGTCAAATCGAGTAAGGGTAAACCCCAGAGCGATTATAGCCAAACTACACTACTATCAGATTGCCTCAACATCCTCCGCCGCGGCCCCAGGATGCTGCTCCTCTCTTCTACAATGGTTCCACCATCCTTATCTTCCCTGACTACCTGCTGAGTGTGGCTCATGCCAGATCGACCTTCAATGACGTCAGAAAACTTCGGGGACTACGGGGACATGACAATGTGAGCTACGGGATCCTCCATCCGGCTCTGCTGCGGATCACCCAGGATGGTATCGAAAAGCACTTTTGGGAGGCTGTGGAGGCCATGGCATATGTGAGGAATAACATTTTGTGAGGAGGCTCCCCAACGAAGTGCAGTCAAATATTGGAATAGCATTTCCAAACGGCTTTTTGATTAGAATTTTTGTCTCAATCTTATTTACATTTACCTAGTGCAGAGCAAACTGTGAGGGCTAGAGCACTTACAAGCACATAATGTGTGGATTTTGTTGTAAGGGCTAGTTTATTATCACCATGTTCTTGTTGGTGACAGTTGCGGTGGGGTACCTGTTGCACCTAATGTGAAATTGTTAATTTGGTTTTACATATTTTTGTGATAGTGATGGGATTTTCTTTCTGTAAGTTGCATTATTTTATCAGAATGAATGGTCTAATAATGTTTTATCTCAAAGCATATGGCTAATCACTTACCGGAATACCAAATTGATGTACGCCAGGTGTCATGACGCCCTGCATTTGTCTGTCTCCCTGTGTGCTTTTCCCCCTCCCCTACCTGTCTGATTCCGGAGCTGGGCGGAGTTCCTACTCCTCCCGTGCACACCTGGAGAGCATTAGCCACAATCATCACCACCTGCTGTCGAGTATATGATGGGCTCGGCAGATGACACTCGGAGCCAGACCATCCGCGTGTAAACATTCCTGCTCCCTCGCTCGCTCCTGCTCCCGACCCTGCGCTCCAGCTCCGGTACAGTCCACCCCTCGTCTTCGCCTCCTGTCCTGTCTCGGTCTCCGGCCTGCTTCTCGTCTCCTGCCCTGGTTCTCGCTCTCTGGATTACTCCTGCCCGGTTCCCCCCTGGTCTTGTCTCCGGTCCTGTCCCACTCCGACCCTGGCTGTCTCCGTGTCTGCTCCGGACAACCCCCGCTTGGCTTGCTCTGTTCCTGAGTCCGATCCTGTCTTCGTCTGGTCCTGGTGTTCTCCGTTTCTGCTCAACACTCCGCACACCTGGTTCGCCTCCCATGTGTTTAATGAACTATTGACTCATATTATTTCACAAACTGTTAATAAACACTGTAAAATTGCCCCGAGTCTGCATTCCTTGGTCCGCTCCTGTACCTGCTGTTACGACACCAGGTCAATCTTGTTAGCTGAATGTAAGTCTCTAAATCACCCCAGGTAAAATGTAGAAGGGTGCTTGCACATCTGAAGCAATTGTATGTGGACATTGCCTTTCGCCAAGAAACCCATTTAAATACTTTTAATCACTCAAAACTTAGAATAGGATGGGTGGGACAAGTATTTCATTCAAACTTTCATTCTAAATCTAGAGGCACAGCCATTCTCATCAAAAAGTCAATTTCCTTTACCATGACAAAAATACAAGCTCATTCGGCTGGGCGATATATAATAGTGGTGGCCAGACTGAACAATATCCCTGTTGTCCTGGTGAACATATATGCTCCTAACTGGGATGATGGTGCCTTCTTTACAGGAATTTTCTCTCGCATACCGAACATAGACACGCATCATCTCATTCTCAGAGGCGATATAAACTGTGTGGTTATCTCCCTTCATTGGATCGAAGTTTCACCTAAACTACCCAGCCAACTCGGTCAACTCAAGTGGTTAACCAGCTTCTTAAAACCTATGGAATGAGTGATGTTTGGAGATTCCAAAATCCTAGATGCAGAGGATATTCATTCTACTCGCCAGTGCATAAAACGTTTCTCACGGATTGATTATTTTTTCCTTGACAGCAGTTTTACTCCCATTGGTTAATAAGTGTGAATTTAAAGCAATAGTTATGTCAGATCACGCACCATTGTTAATGAGCCTAAATATGCCAACTTTGGGCAAAAGATACCGACCATGGAGATTTAATACTTTATTACTTTCCGATGGAGAGTTCGTCAAATTTATCCCAAAAGAATATAAAGAATATTTATTTACATAATAGCACTCCAGGAATTTCAGGAATTTCCTATAGTTTAATCTGGGAATCACTAAAAGCTTATTTTAGTGGCCAAATTATATTTTACAATGCCAAGATTAAAAAAGACTCAACATGAGCAGGTTAGGAAGATTGAACAGGACATTTTTGCGACTTGAGGTGTGGCCAATTCTCCTTCACCTGACTTGTTTAAACAACGCATAGTTCTCCAGACTGAATTCAACAACGACAACGAAGCAAACTGAAAACCTTTTTAAATAAATGTCGACACAAAATGTATGAACACGGTGAAAAATTAGGTAAAATGTTTGCCCACCAACTGCATCAACAGCAGGCTGATCCAGCTATTCTTGCTATTAATGGACAACATGGAGTTAAGTTAACAGATCCTTTGGAGATCAACTGTAGGTTCAGAGAGTACTACACACAACTATATACCTCTGAGTCCAATGGGAGTGAATTGTTTTTGATAGGTTTTTTAGTAAGCTCAGTCTGCCCACTATTGCCAAGGAATCAGTTCAAGAATTGGAAAGACCTTTCTCGAAAGAAGATTTTTTTAAGGCAGTTGCATCCATGCAAAGTGGGAAATCACCCGGACCAGATGGCTTTCCAAGTGAATTTTTTAAAACATTTTCTAATGACTTGGCCCCTATCCTGCTTTCTGTTTATGAGGAGTCGTCAATTTCTGGCTCACTCCCAGAAACTATGAGACAGGCTGTTATATCTCTGATTCACAAAAAAGATAAAAATAAAATGGAATGCGGCTCTTACCGACCCATTTCCTTACTAAATATAGATAGTAAAATTTTTGCAAAAATTCTGGCATGTCTTTTGGAAACCATTCTACCTTCCATTATTTCTGATGATCAAACAGGGTTTATTAGGAATCGCTATTCATTCCATAACATTCGTAGACTCTTAAATATCCTCCACCATCCCACTCCATCCAACACATCAGAAGTAGTCTTATCACTAGATGCTGAGAAAGCATTTGATTGGGTGGAGTGGGATTATCTTTTCTATACACTTAAAAAATTTGGCTTTGGTTTAAAGTTTATTTCATGGATACGCACTTTGTATTTCTCCCCTGTTGCTGCTGTCCGTACAAATGATAATCTATCACCCTTTTTCAAGCTAGGACACGGAACAAGACAAGGCTGCCCCCTATCTCCTTTGTTATTTGCTTTGGTTATTGAACCTTTAGCGATTGCAATACGTAATGATGCTTCTATTAAAGGTATCCAAAGGGGGGATTCTGAACACAAAGTGTCTTTATATGCAGATGACACCCTTTTATTTGTGTCGGAGCCATTGCAAAGTCTTCCGAATTTACTTTCTCTACTGAATGACTTTGGGAAAATATCAGGCTACAAAGTGAATATGCAAAAGAGTGAATTAATGCCATTAAATTCAGTGGCACCAGAGTCCCTTCTGAGATCAATGCCATTTAAACTAAGTAAGGATAAATTTAAGTACCTCGGAGTATGGATTACTAATAATTATAAACACTGTACAAAACAAATTTTGTTCCATTATTAGATAGCATAAAAACGTGACTTAGAACGTTGGAATACATTGCCATTATACCTGGGGGGCAGAATAAATGTTATTAAAATGAATATTTTACCCAAATTTCTATAATCTTTTTCCAATCGGTTCCAATTTTTTTGACTAAAACCTTTTTTTCAAACTTAGACAAACTGATATCATCATTTATATGGGATGGGAAAAATGCACGCATCCGCAAAAATATTTTGCAGTATCATAGAGATTATGAAGGACTGTCACTACCTAACTTCCGATATTATTACTGGGCTGCCAATATCCGTGCAATGTTGCACTGGCCAGAGTCTGTACGCAAAAAGGATTTTAAATGGCTGGACCTTGAGAATATGTCATGTCAGATTGCCTCTTTACATTCACTCCTTTGTTCAGAGTTGCCTTTATCTCAATCATTGGATACATTTTGCTTAAACCCAGTGGTTAAACATTCATTTAAAATCTGGGCACAATTTAGGAGGAATTTTGGTCTTAAAAATATGTCAATATATGCCCCAATTTTGAAAAAAACCACATGTTTACCCCCTCTCTTACTGATGACTCTTTTACACTTTGGGCTGCAAATGGTCTGGGGACACTGAAGAAACCTGTTTATTGAAGGTCTTTTTGCCTCATTTGAAAGTCTGAAAACAAAGTACTATATCCCTGACTCTCATTTCTTCAGATATCTTCAACTCTGAAGCTTTATGTCTACTTCACTTAACCATTTCCCCTCAAGGCCACCGGACTCTCTTCTTGAAAACATTTTAGACTTGAAACCCACACTCTAAAGGAATCATTGGTAAAATCTATGCTGCACTCAACTCATATAATATAGAGCCTCTGACTCGTGTTAAAATGAAATAGGAAGAGGAACTGGATACAAAATTCTCTGTAGATGTTTGGCAGTCTGTTTTAGATAATATTCACGTATCTTCAATCTGCTTAAGACAAAAAGTTATACAGTTTAAAGTTGCCCATAGACTACATTGGTCCAAAGTAAAGTTAGCTAAGATCAAACTGGAACTTGATGGTAATTGTGATCGTTGTGAAACTGAACTGGGGACATTGTCACATATGTTTTGGTTCCGTTCAAGGCTGGGAAAATTTTGGCAGTCCATCTTTAAATTTCTTTCTGAAGCATTAGGGTCTAGCATTGAGCCTGAAGCCACAATCGCAATATTTGGTATATCACTGGAATCTGCTCACCTTTCTAAAAATTATAAAAGTATAATTGCCTATACCACACTCTTGGCTCGCAGATTAATACTGCTCAAGTGGAAAGATAAACAACCCCCAGCCTTTGGATTGTGGATTTCTGACCTTATATACCATCTAACATTAGAGAAAATCAGATTTTCTATAAGAGGCTGTACCGATAAGTTTTTCAGCACTTGGCAACCTGTTTTGAGTAAGATTAGAGATCTTGATCCCTCACTAATCTCACAGGAGTAGAAGTACTACTACTTCAGTGGGTAGCGTTACATATGTTATTTGTAAATATATTTTTATGGTGCAACAGGGTGGGTTTGTTCTGGGATTTGGGTGTTAAAAATATATATATATATATATATATATATATATATATATATATATATATATATATATATATATATATATAATATATATATATATTGTAATGTTTTTGAAATTGTATTTCTAATCGAATGCTTAATAAAAAACACTGGGGGGGGGGGGGGGTAAAGGCTATAAGACCATCTCCAAGTAGCTTGATGTTCATGTGACTACAGTTTTACATATTATTCAGAAATTTAAGATCCATGGGACTGTATTCTAGAGAGAAATGTGCTTTTCAGAAAGCTTGGTCTTAGTCACAGATCATGGGTCTTGCAACAGGACAATTACCCAAAACAAACAGCTAAAACAAACAAGAATGGTTAAGAGGAAAACACTGACTAGACTATTCTAAAGTGGCCTTCTATGAGCCCTCACCTTAATCCTATTGAGCATCTTTGGAAGGAGCTGAAACATGCCATCTGGAAAAGATACCCTTCAAACCTGAGACAACTGGAGCAGTTTGCGCATGAGGAGTGGGCCAAAATACTTGCTGAGAGGTACAGAAGTCTCATTGACAATTATAGGAATTGTTTGATTGCAGTGATTGCCTCAAAAGGTTGTGCAACAAAATATTAAGTTAAGGGTACCATCAATTTTTGTTCAGGCCTGTTTCATGAGTTTATTTTTTTAAGTATTTCATGGTTGAAAAGCAATGTCTGACTTTCATTGGTTAAATTTCAAAAATTTCAAATTTCAAAATTTTTGTTTATTATTACTTTCAGATTAAAGTTATTTCTGTGACCATTGTGAGTTTTTCTTTCATTAACCGATGGGTACCAAAAATTTTGTCCACGAGTGTAAATGGTGTGTTTGCTGTTGGTATGGGCATTTTGATCAAAGCTGTTCCCCACTGAAGCATTTGAATGATTGATACTGTGAGAATGATGCTGTTGAGTTTCATTAATCTCAGTGAATAATCTTTCACACTGGAGGCGGGACAGTCTGTGTATGCCAGCTCTGCTCCGTCTGCACATGTGATGAAGAGAAGGGGAGAAGGAGAGGGAGTGAGGGGGGGAGGGGATTGGGATACAGATTTCAGGGGAGGGAGAGGTAGGAACAGAAGAGGGGAGGGAGGAGAGAGAAAGGAGAGAGAGCGAAGAGAGTGAGAGGAGAGAGGGAGGAGTAAATGAGGGCGGGAGAGAGAACATAATCAACCAAATGGAATATTTTAATTAAGACTTAATGTAAAGCATATAATGATCTAACTGTGAATATGGACAAAAATCTTTGAAAATGCAATTTATGTTTTTAACTTTGAAATGTTTATAGTTTAATACATACACTTTAATAGTTTAATACATCTTGTATTTCACTCATCTAAAGGTTAATGGATTGTTATTCACTTGTACTGATCTAGTACATAAGACATAAGACATAAGATACACATAATTGTATGATTCATGTTGATTCATGTTGGCTCATGTTGGCTTTTCCATTTTTTTCCATTTGGATTAAACAAACCAGTAATATCAAAATTCTGAATTAAGTCAAAATCTCATATTGTCTCATTGTTGTGGAGCTGATCTTGTGTCTCGTTCCATCCATGTTAGCCAGTCATTTATTATTGTTTTTATAATACCGGTATGTCTTTAATTCAATATGATATTTGTTCATG
Organism: Periophthalmus magnuspinnatus; assembly: GCF_009829125.3. NCBI lineage: Eukaryota > Metazoa > Chordata > Actinopteri > Gobiiformes > Gobiidae > Periophthalmus > Periophthalmus magnuspinnatus. Next base: position 27,517,564 of record NC_047146.1, on the reverse strand, counting down.
AGGCAATTTTCAAATTAATAGCTTATAGAAATGTTGGCACATTGCTTTACAAATATGCAAAAACTAGATTGTATTTTCTTTGTGTACCAGCGCATGTATTCTTATGCCCGGGTAACAATACTTATTTGATGTGTCACTGGACTGCACACCAATACCCATCTAGGAGTAATACAGTGTGACGTTGCTATAGCAACCATGTGTGGCTCCAGATAATGATGCTGTAAATATGAAGGGGCTGAGGCTGGGAGAGAATTGACCAGAGATTTACACAAACCAAAACCTATTAAGACCTTTAGCAATTAATCACAGAAATGGAACTGAACTAACTGTGAAATACAAGCTGGCCATATCTGAAGAGACCAACTCTGAGACACATGCACTGAAATGTTACAAATTACAGTGTAGGAAAGTAGACTATATTACCCCTTTAATTAAATATTGTTTTAGTCAATAGAAGAACTAACTCTAAATTAAAAAGTCTTGTCTATATTCACACAGATTCTGAACTTTACTCATATTTGCTGTATAATAAAATGTAGAAGCCCAAGATTGACATGGACATGAACCCCCAAGACATGTGCTAGTGTTGTCCATTTCAGTCTAGTACAGACCAGTTGCCGTTGTAGAGAGTATGACATAGGTCAAGATAACAAGGATTGAGCTGGCAGTGAGTGCAATTGGTACAGAACAGAAATGCATTTTTGCAATTTAAATCTAATTGATTTATATAGCACATTAAAACAACCTCAGCTGACCAAAGTGCTTCACATAGATGAAGATGTAGACTCATTTTGGTCCTATTCTAGTTCTGGTTTAGTTCCAGTTATGTCCCATTGTTGTGTGTCAGTGTGAACATGTTCTTTTACCTTTTTTACCTTCACACTGATACAACTGGATACACTTAGGATTTATTGTATATTTTATCCTTGTTTATTGCTAATGCTGTCCTGTTTATGGAAGGCATTTTGCTCATGAACATTTGAGTCTTGCTTTAAAAGATACATAGGGGAAGAAGGCGACCACACTATCACAGTGACAGACAGAAACATGAAAAGATTAAAGTCCCTCCTCCATCTTTGTTCAAATGTAAATGGTTGTATTGGGATTGGTTAGAGCTGCCCCGCTAACAAGCCACGCCGGGGTGATAGATGCGTGTTTAATTCTGAAAAAGGAACCAAACTACAGACCTGGGAGACATTATTTAAATGACTTGACACTGGTCCAATCCATCTGTGCCTCTGTGTCTGTCCTTTGAGTCCTTACAATGCTGACACTTCACTTTACAATCACTCACTACTATACCCTACCCCCATTCATGCACAATCAGTCAGGCTCTTGTTTGTGGATAAAATGCCTTTTTCTCAGAAAGTTTGGATTATGATGTCACCAGTAATACAATCACTGAGTCTGCTCATTAAAGGTCCATAGTCTATTATGTAATATTGACTCTTGTGAATTTTAAGCCATGTTAGAATGTTGTTACTTCATCAAAAACATACCTGTAGTTGTATTTTTTTCAATCACATAATGAAACTTAATGTAAAACAATAGTGTTGGGTCTTGCAGAAAATCTGTTGCTCTTATGATATGGACAACTAAATGTCAACCCATAAATTTGTTTAACAGCTTAAATGTTTGAGGCAAATTGACAAATCAGCTGATTTTCATCCGTCTCCACACAGGTCATGTCAGGTGTGGAAGCCAGGCAGCTTGTTTTGACCCAAGTTCCCAAATTTTTTTTTTTCCGAGTGCGGGTGTTCATGTGCATTTTTCAACTCGGAAAAACATTTTCCTGAGTTCTCAAGGACCACATGAATGCAGCATTAGGTCTTTCTTTTCTTCATTTGAAGAAATGTATTTGGGTCAGTGCATTACTTAATATTCCAGGCAAGGCAATAACCTAACTGTTCAGAAAAGTTATTTACAGTGCACCTTTAATGGGAAACAATTCACTTTTGTTAAGGTTAAAGTTGTGTCACGTGGCCGCCGTAAGGCGAGTGGGGGGTTAGGAAAGGGTTAATACTCCATCATACTTTTAATTTAATCCGACAACGCCACCTAGAGTTAAAGAGTCTAGGACTCTATTCTAATATTCCGGCAGGTCACAGGGGTGAGCAATGAGTTAAAACCAACAGTGTATTTCTATAACCATTTATTAAGACAAGGATTTAAAAAAAGGGACATAAAATGTTTTATAAAATGTCCACAGGGAAAATTGGATTTCCGGAAGGCCACAACAACGTCCCTGTAAAATGTCCACCGGGGACGGGTCAAAACGCTATGGCCCAGGCGCTCACGACAGCAGACGGGGTCCCCCTCGTACTCCTAGGCCCTCCAGGCTGCACCACCACGCGGACCCTGTGGGGGAGGACACAGACCGGCACCAGTAGACTGTACTAAGGATCTCTTTTCCCCAGCCCAACCCAGGCGTCACCGACTCACCGCGCTGGACGGCGATGAGCCGTCCAGTGTTAGTCGTGCACGCCGTGGTAATATCAATCCGCCTCCGGGTCCACGCATTCGGGTCCGCACCGCCTCCAGCCGCCGCGCTGCGTCGCCCTGGGTTACGCTCTGGGCTCCTCCGGGCCGGGACCGTCGGTTGTTCCTACGGGGAAGGGACAGGACAACTGCCAGTGGGAGGTACAATAGGCCCGCTACAACCCACCCCACATGCGGCCGACTCACCGAGCTGGACGGCTTTTAAGAGCCGTCCAGTGTTAGTATTCGCGTAGGTCAGCCCCGTCCTCCGGTCCCCCGCCTCCTCCAGGCCGGCACACTGCGTCACTCCAGTACTGCGCTCCGGCTCCTCCGGATCGCCCGATACCGTCTCCACAGGGCCCGGCTTCAATCCCACGGCTTGCGCTGTGTCCAGGCCGTCCTCGTCTGCGCGTCAGCGCTGCGTCTTGTCCCCCGTACGTTTTCCCTTTCCCCTGTTGCACCTGTTTCCTAGTCCCGCGTGTCCCGTGTGCGTCTCTCGTGTGTCGTCTATTTATCGGCCCCCTCTAACAGCCCACACCTGTTGTTCATTTAGGAAGGCACCGGCATCAACGTCCTCTGCGATTGGCCCAAAAAGGGTGGAGCCACACCCCAAGAGCTGTTCAATAAAACAGTCTAAAGGTCACACCATGCGGGAAACAACATGCAGTAAAAACATGCAATAAAAACACGCAACCCACACAACACTAAACATAAAACAGCCCAACATCCCCACAGTTGGTGTGGCATATAAACAAGAAAATTAAATTAAGTTTCGTCCTGGCCAATTTCAACGCTGGTTTAGTCTGGTTATAGTGTTGTCCTGGAAATTCTTGACAAGTTAAATAGTCTATTTGAGCTAGTGATATTTGGTGTGACAGTGGTTTATCACACTGATGGATAATTCTCAATTGTTTATTCCAGACTGGGTTTAATGGGGCAAAAATACACTGCAGAGTTCAAAGGAGATCATTAGTGACCAGAAATACATTTTTGTGTCAATTATCACATTCATTACATGTGTGGTTTAAGATGTTATTTTTATTTAAACCCAAAAACCTTTAATGCAGTTTTAGTTTAGTTTATTTTCATTTGGTAAAAATACAGAATAAGATCTCCATATAAATGCATAAGGCTCTAATAAAACAGTGCAAAATTCATATGTGTAGTTTATGAGAGATAAAATACATCAATACAAACAGAGTTACACATATAGAATGTATAAAGAAGTGAACTAAGTGAGTGTGATGTCAATCATAGCGTTCGGCTCCAGTCATCGAGGCCAGCAGTAATAGAGGCAAATTTGAAATTGAGTTCCACATTTGGACTTCTGACCATGAGTATTAGAGCAACCAAAGAGACAATCCGGTGCGAGACTGTTGAACGTAATGTCCCTTCCCGCCTGCACCGCTGGCTTAGCAGGGAACGTGCACTTAGTATAGCTGTCAATCAAAACTGTTGCTAACGCTAGCGGGAGTGACCTCGGGGAAAGAATGCTAGTGCGGCTAGTGCGTTAGTTATGTCCATTTATATAAACAGTCTATGGCACGTCACGTTTATCAAAAAATGCCATATGGAAAAGCACAGTTCTTGAGAAGCAGGTATTTTAGAATGTTTTTAAACTGTTTAAACTTTTTGTATATAATGATAAAGTTTCATTTGAAAAGTAACACTTTGTGTAATTACACCCTCACGCCTGTAGGTGACGCTTTGATCGGGGGGACGGTTTTGTGGGGTCAGAGGTCCTCCCTTGTTCAATATGGCAGAAGCGTGGCAAAGAGCAAACTTCACTGTTGCCTCTCTCTTCATTTCCCTGTGTTTTACAGATTGGTATTGATAGAAATGTTCGTTTCTGATGCAAGCGTCAAAGAGGAGAAAGAGACTGAAATATAAGTCAGAAGGGTTTAATGAGTTCGTCACAGGTAAAGTTAACAATGGACTGCTTTTTAATGCTATACTGGCCCCAGTGCTGTAGATTGCTTTACGACCCTCTCAGGGTGGGGGTCTTTAGTGAGTAGGGCTACAGGCATCTGAGGGTAGCATTACATTGTTAAGAAAATACCTTACAATTCCCCCTTTTCACACCATGCTACATGGTGTGAACCCAACTATGAAAAAATAAAAAGTAGTAGAATAAATGAAAATAATTTTTCTAAATTAAAGTACGTGGATTTATGGGTACAAAATCTAAAAACCCATTTATTATAGTTTTGTCATTTTTTCACCTTCTGACTTAAATGGGAAAAGACATTTTGTGGCCCCGCTCCCGGCAACCGTCCGAAGACACCACATATACCCACAGTACTGTACATGATTATGCTATTATTAAACCAACCCAAAATCAAAAACATGAATTTCCCAAAACAACATTATACAGCATGTTTACACTGAATGTCCTCAGTCTCAGAGTCAGAAATAATTGTGATGTACATAGGAGGAGGGGTGTTAGAAGAAATAGGAAGTAGTGCCATTTGTTTTGCAGCAGTAACTTCTTTAGAAAAAGCTTCCTTTCAACCATAGTACGAGCAAAAGAGATGAAACAACAGCCACAGACCATCAGTATGGTTAGAATTATGCTAAGTGAAGTGAAAAGTGAGAGAAATAAAGTTTTCCATTTACCGAAGGTATTAGAAAACCAATCACCTATTACATCATTAATTCCAGAGACAGTAAGCATCTGGTCTGAGTGATCTTTCATTTTATCTAAAAGTTCTTGGAGAGGCCCAACAGGGCCAGTGTTATTGGGTATGATTGTACAACACTGGTCACCAAAGAGTGAACATACACCTTGTTTTTCAGCTAAAAGCATGTCTAGAGCAATACGATTTTGGTAGGTCATTAACGTATTAGCATGTAGTTCTTCTTATAATAGAAGTAAAGCAGCTCTAGTTAGATTGGCCTGATACATAACATTGTAATGAATATAATTAATTCTACATTTTTATTAATGGTACACCACCAACAAAGAATAGATTCGAAACCTGCAGCAACTTGGTTAGCAATCTTATAGTTAATGGAACATTCTCTAAATGATAACACCTTTTTTCACACAATCCAGTTTTGAAAACTAAAATTAAATTTGTAATATCCCCCCTTTGACACATTTATATATCTATATATACATGTGTCAACTTTGGATTCGTTGTCTTCTGCTGCAAGAGAACAGTCAAATTACTGTTGCTGAAATAAACATTTTGTGAAGCCCAAAACTATTATTGGTTAGTTGTTAGTGTTGTTATTGTGTGATTATTTCATAGGAACATGCAAAAGGAGAAAAAAAAAAAAAAAATTATGCAGCATCCGCATTACAATTAATGTAGTATCTCTTTGAGAGTACTCATACAATGCCACAGTCATAATTAAGAAGAATCAATTTCGGCCAAATCAGTTCTAATTTGTTTCAGAGTGCGTTCAGGAGGTTGGGCTCTGACGCAATGAGTAATGTGAATCCAGTGGCTCACTTTACTTTTGTGGGCTTTGTCAATTTTTTCGATTCTAATAGCCCTTGAGTGACTGTTAAGTACCTTGTAAGGACCAACAAATTTGGGTTCAGTCCAATTAGGTTTAATACTTTTTACCAGTACCCAATCACCAGGTTTGATTGGGTCTTCCAAAGTTGACTCAGAGGAGTTCTCCAGGTTCAGGATCTGTTGGGAGAGAACTAAACTTAAATTAGTTAATGCTTTGTAATAGTCAGAGATTTCATGATCTTGGTCATTTCTAGGTACACACACATCAGGTTGGAGAGGAGTGTCCATCCTCCTTCCAGTTAAGATCTCATGTGGAGAGAGATTGAGATGTTTATATGGTGTGGATCGCATTGCCATCAGCGCTAATGGCAAGGCATCCAGCCACGTCATTTTGGTGGAGTTCATGATTTTAGCTAGATAGCTTTTCAATGTGCGGTTTGCTCTTTCAACCAGGCCCTGGGATTGTGGGTGAAAGACTGTTCCAAAATGTTGTTTTATTCCAAAATATTCACACACTGCTGTCATATTTTTGTTAGAAAAGTGTGTGCCATTATCAGATCTGATGGTACGGGGAAACCCATACCTAGGAACAAATTCTCTTGTCAGCCACTTAATGACTGAATTAGCTGTCTCTCTCCTTACTGGGGTAACTTCAACCCATCTTGAGAAAGAGTTAGGTGCAACTAAACGTCCGTCATGTTAGCGCCAAAGTCCTTCTTCGTCCTTAAATTAGTCCAAACACTATGTTCATACGGTCCTGCGTGAGTCTGTAAGTCAATAATATCCTGCTCTGTCAACTTAACTGAATCTTTCTCTTCATCCATCTGCACACACACATACTTTTTACTTGGAGGTCCTTTATAACCTGCTGCCTTTTTTGCTGCTGCATCTGCTGCTTCATTCCCAAGTGTTCAATTCTTCAAGTGTTGTTCTCTCTGCATGGCCCTTGCATTTTAATACAGCTACTTCAGATGGGAATTTAACAGCTTCTATCAATTCAGTCATTTCTTTGAGATGTTTAATAGGTTGTCCAGTGCTGGTTATGAATCCCTTACGCATCCAATGAGGGGCATCAATGTGTATTGCATGTGTTACATAAGCAGAATCAGAATATATATTTGCTGTTTGATCTTTAGCTAATTGCAATGCTCTGGTTAAAGCTATTACTTCTGCTAATTGTGCTGAAGCCCCTGGCATAAGTATCTCTTTAGCTTCCATGATTTCAAACTTTTGTCCAGTAGCTTTCACTACTGCATATGATGTTCTAATTTTCCCTGTGTTATCTCTATAGCTACATCCATCACAAAACAGCATTAGTTGTGGGTTCTGCAGTGGTTCTGCATACAATGTTGGTACTAGAATCATGTCTAGTTGCGCTATGTCAGCGCAGTTGTGCGGTGTCCCTGTCCCTAGATCATTTGCCATATTGATGGTTGTGCCTTCAAATGCAATATGTGGCTGATCTAGTATTTGTTAGATTTTTTCTGTGCGTCGTTCTGAGAGTGTAAAAGCTACTGATTGTAAGTAGGCTGCTACTCCATGTTGTGTATGTATGATTAGAGGATGACATTTCACTATGTGTGCTGTTTTAATTATGGCCATAGATATAGCTGCTACATGTTGTGTGCATGGTGGATGTCCTTTTTCTATATTGTCTAATTTAGCACTATGATACATCAGCACTTTATGTTGACCTGCCACACCGTCCCCCTTTTTCTGATAAAGTATTGCATTGCCAACTCCATTTTTCTCATACACATCTAGGTGAAAAGGTATGGTATAATCTGGTACAGCCAAGTCACATGAATGTGCCATTTGTTGTTTTAAGGAAATAAATGCTTCCTCTGCCTCGATATTCCAGTTTAATTGAGCAGTAAGGTTAGTTGGTCCTGCCTCAGTTATCAGTGCTCTTAATGGGGCTAGTAGTAAAGTATACTGTTTCCAAACTTTTGTTTCTAATTTTGTTAACTGTGACCATTCTGAATGTCGTTTCAAATATGTTGCATATGCATTATGTAGAAGCCCCAGTGCAACAGCTCTGATGTACAATGAAAAGAAATAGCTTAAATAATGTTATATTGATATATGATTATTTTCAGGAATGGAGCAAAAATGTTTCAATTAAATGAATACACTTCTAAATTTTGTAATTGGGTTAAAAACAAAATATTTGACTATGTGGATCTGAGAACAGGCTCCAGTCATGAGTGCCCAGGCAAACACAGCCCAAACGCAGCAGCAGAGACAGTTTTATGGTGCCTTTAGAGGAGCAGCAGAGCACTTGAAGGTTTTGATTCAGTTCATTCATTTGTCATGTGACCAGTAGTGGAGGAGCCCAGTCCACAGATGAGTTTCAGAGCCAGCAGGACTTTCTTTGGTTTTAGTTCAGTTCATGTTTCTCAGTGACGCAGCAGCCATGTTTAGACAGTCTTTAGACAACAGCAGAGCAGAGCCAGTCCACGTCATGTGACCTTTCAGTTCAGAGCTGGAGAGATGCACCCAGAGAGCCACTGCACTCGGACCATGCCCACCCAGACACAACAGGCCAAAGACCCATCCCAAATCCACTTCAGTCAAAACTAAAATCTATTTAAAGTCTATTCCAACTTGCATGGACAAGTTGTTCATTTTCACCTCAAAAAATGTGTGAACAGTTTGCATAAGAAATCTGTATCTATATTTACAATATCCTAAAGTTAAAGTGAGGAATTTTCAATAATTATAAAGACATGGTTTGAATTGTTTACTTAAATTTCAGCATGATCTAATTAAACAAAAAATATTCTAAAGTTTATGTGAATGCTCAAATAAATCATTACTGTCAGATGAGTTTAAAACATACTGCTCTTTCTTTTTATATGCATACTTCTGATGAGTTAACTGTTAGAGAGTGCAGGATTCTGAGAGTATGGTGATCTCTCATGCCTGACCCATGTAGGAGGGGTCAAAAGGTCAGTTGGAACTCTATCATAACCTGTGTTTGGTATATCACTAATATGTAAACCTTTTGGCCTTGTAGATTTAGGTTTAATATCAGTTGTAAACGAAGTCTCATACAATGGTTCATCTATTTTTGCTTTTATTTTACTAGAAACCTCTTCTAGTGTAGAACTTTGAGAATGCTTATCATCACTTCCAAATTGTATTGTTTTTCTTATTGATTCAGTAGGTGTAGGAGTTCTTGAGCCTTTAGTGTTAATGCCCTTCACATTAACAAATTTCAGTGTTTTAACATCATCTGGGTCAATCAGTTGCCCTGTCATAGATGTTGCTCCTCCTGCACTGTCATCACCGATTGCTTCCGCATTATCAGCAAGCATCGTTTACTACTTCAATAGCTTCAATTGTGGTAGGTTCTTCTACTATGTCTACTAATCCTGCTTTAACTAATACCAATGGACATTGTAGTGTTGTGGTGTTAGAGTCATTAGTTGTTATCAGTGTTGGGGGTGTAACAGCCCAAGTTTGTGAATTAGTAGCTTGAGTTAGTAATTTATGGGCCTTGCTATAAGGTGAAAGGTCAGTATAAGGAGGAGGGAGAAATGCATCTTCCCCCTTCTTATCTAAGGTCATTTCCCTTTCAGTTTTAGATTGCACCACTTGTATTTGTGGCGTCACTGTGGTGTATGTTATGTTAAAACCTGCCCCCCTCATTAAGTGGGGGAGGTATGCATTGCAAAGAACTTTATTTTTTCTGGCTATATCCACTCTCTTTTTAAACTCCCCTATACATTTTTTGCCATTTCGCAGTGAAATCACAAGCAGCATGGACAACCGTTTGAATATTCAGCAATTGTTCTTTTCTAGGATTTGGAGATGTGTCCTGTCCTATCAAACCTCTCATTTGCAAGTCTTTTACCCATATCTCAAACTTTTCTGTTTCTTTCTTCTTTTTCCTATCCTCTGTCCCAAACAAAAGTATATCTAAGGCATTAGTACACGCTTCTTTCGTCGTAGCAGGAGTAAACTTCGTCCCTGTATCGTCCATTGTCTAGTGGTGGAAAAGGTTCTCAATTTGACCTTCAGGTGAGAGGGAAACAGGCAAATGCTGATGGAAGATAGTGGGGGTAGGGTTGAAGAAAGGAGGGGATGTATAGCTGAGTAAGGGAGTATGATAAGCAGGAGAGATAAGACTCACCCTAAAGGAACTATTCACTTAGAATTTATTTGAGAGCAAATAGTCAGAATCCTAATTGAGTAAACCCGCAACTGCTTTTCCACCACAGTCAGTCAGTCTGTTTGTCACCAAGTCTGTTTTACACACCTGTAATTTGGACTATTGGGAATGAAAATGTTAATAAAACCTGTTTACATAAGCCTAATGTATGGATCCAAACCTTTCACCACAGAGATCCCTTTAGATCTACCCTTATCACCCATCCTTCTACGCAGAGGCCGAAGCGTCTGTGCGGGGTGGGGGTTCTAGCAGGATATGTGATTTTAGTTTTAAAGACCCGACACTCCTACACCCCGGGCTGTTTGCCTTTATTTTCTCCACCCCCAAATGCAGCCTACGCAGTCTCTACTCCAGCCAATACTCTATGTGATAAAGGCTAAAAATGAGGAGTCAGAGACCCAAGCCACCCACAGTGACCCAAAAAGAAGAAGAAGAAGTTCTGTCCCTACCGGTTTATTCAATCGTGCTCAGCTGAGTGGGTCCCGGACCCAGGGCTCCACACCCCACTTACACGGTCCAACCGTGTCTTGGTCACAGGGCGCTCAACACCCTCAGAGTCCAACTCTGGCCAACAATAGAACCTAGTCTATTGTCAGACGACCGGGCCTAATGCCACCTGGTCCCGGACCAGGATTTTCCCCCTAACACGGTCCCAGCCGTCTTGGTTACAAGGGCTTCGTGCGTTTCTTAGCAGTGACTACGTTCAATAGACTCTCGTCAGATTCTATTCCAAGAGGTAATTTGATTAAGAATTTAACTAGTTGCCCTCAGGGTCCAGCCCTGGCTTTCCAGTAGAACCTAGTCTGCTGGCAGTCTCTCAACCGGGCCTAGCGCCACCTGGTCCCGGACCAGGATTTCTAACACCGGCTCATTGATCTGTCCCTATGTGTTAGTAAATGTGCTTCATGTAACTTTACATGTGAAAGAACAAACTGGACTAGATAGCCCACCCAATAATATTCTAAATTTGCAAGACAAAGAATTACAGATTCATGTGACAGTGACAACCCTAATAAAGAATAAACTAAACTATGCAGAAATTTTATTAAAAAGGTTTTCTGCTTACCTTATTTTGGGGCCCCTGGTTGTCACCGACTCAGTCATCAGACTTCACCTCGATATGCCCAAAGGTCCTCCAGATCACTTGACACCAATCACGTCAGGGTCACCAAATTGATAGAAATGTTCGTTTCTGATGCAAGCGTCAAAGAGGAGAAAGAGACTGAAATATAAGTCAGAAGGGTTTAATGAGTTCGTCACAGGTAAAGTTAACAATGGAGCACCGGACTCTCAGGAAAGGATAGGAAGAGAGTCCTGAGATGTTTGTCTTTCCAGCTTTTATAGGCCTCCCAGTGTGTGAGGCGGGTCTTCCTCTCGGCAGCATGTGATTACACATTAAAAACCTTTTTTGGCAAAATCCCTGAAGGTGCGTTTTTAAGTCAATCAATCTTATTGTTTTATGACCCTCACAGGATGGGGGCACTCAGACCTTGGTGAACAGGGCCACAGATAAGAAGTGGCCCTGGTCCTAGATGTTATCTTCTTGGCCCCAGTGCTGTAGATTGCTTTACGACCCTCTCAGGGTGGGGGTCTTTAGTGAGTAGGGCTACAGGCATCTGAGGGTAGCATTACATTGTTAAGAAAATACCTTACAGTATCCTAGTACAGACCGCATAATATGGGTCATAAAATACAAATAACAAACACAGCTAACTGTGGGGAAGTAATTCATTCAGTAAATACGGTATTTTTTAAAGTTTTGAGCATTGTCAAGATACATGGAAAAATGGGTTAAGGTGAGGCTGTAACCGCCATTTTGTGTTGAATGTGCAGTTGGTTTGAGTTTTTAGTAAATAAGCTCCATATGACTCTGACATTGTTAAAAATTGTGAAGTTGTAAAGTTTAAGTAAATGTTTCAGAAAGTTAAAAATGTAAAATGTCTCAAGCTAAAGCTAAAACCAGTCTATGAATATGGGGTATGACCATTCAATTCAGGAGCCGTTTTGATAGTGGTGGTACAACTAATAAACATTAAAAAGCAGTCCAGCTGCATGGGTAAAAGGATTTAAAGGGCACTGTGATTAAAACAGTGGCATTAAATGACAATATGGACAATGAATTTTGTGAAAATGTACATTGTGAAATGTGATTGTGAAATAAGAAACTGTTGGAAAACTGATTACTGAAAATACATGATTGTATTAATAAATATGACAGAAGCGTGACAAAGAGCATACTTCACTGTTGCCTCTCTCTTCATTTCCCTGTGTTTTACCGGAACATTTAATCTGCCCAACAGGCCCAGAACCTGGGTCTGTTACACTATTCCATAAAACTAAGATAGGGTTGTATGAGAGTAAGGAGTTCTAATGAGATGTCCACTACCAGTTGGATAAGCATGAAATTCATTATTAAAGGGCCCATATTAAACTATTTTCTGATCTATATTATAATGTTGTTTCCTTATCAAAAACATACTTGTGATGTGTTTTGTTTTATTTACACATGTTTAAAACACAAACCCTGCATATTTAGGCTGAGTTCTTCTCTCAAACAAAAAACACTCTTTTCCACCTTGTTTTGGATGTTTTTGCTATGTTTTTGTTTTAACAACATCATAACATGGCTAAAAGCTCACAAGAGTCAACTTTGTGTAAAATAAGACATTTAAAGAAAAAAATATTGTTGAGATGTGTAGGGAGCATCTTTCTAGGAAGGAAGGAAGAAAGGAAGGATTAATAACCAAATTGATTGATTTGGAGTTCGGTCCCTTGATAAACACTCTATACTCTGACCAGGTCAAACAGAGGCTGAAAGGAGTGTCTACGATGCACATTAAATTTAAATCGCAAATCTTGTTTTGAAGCCTCGTTTTACCCAACTAGTCCTGACCCCATCTATCAGAAAGACTTCACTCTGCCACTTAACCAGTGTTTTACCATTTAGCTTCAGGTTGTTACCACCGAATTCTTGTCGTGTTGTGCCCTCTTGCTCGGCCATCGACCAAGCTAACCAGTTAATCAGTGCTATTCAATTCATCTGTTACTGCTTATGTACTGCTATGCCAATAGAAAGCCATATGTTTAACATAGGACTGCAACTGTACAGTCAGTCTTTACAGATCCTCCTCCATATTAGCATGCATCTTCTCTTTTTGTTCTATAGGAGTTGGTGGAGATGTAATGATTGCTTTAAAACAGTAGTCTGTATACATGGAGGCTTGGCAGTCTATGGTAATACAGGCCTATTTGTATACCTCCTCATGTATACCGATTGCGCATACATGAGGAGGTTAATTTGTTTTTTATGGCACAGTGGGTGTTTGCAATGAATCATTTTTATATCAAATACAGAGGGAATGTAATGATTAAAGAGGAAGGCATGGATCTAGTAAGCGAGGCTTGTTGGAGCAGTTAGCATGTAGAGATCGGTTAGTTGAAGGTAACTTGCTTGCTCAAATTGTAAAAATATATGTAAATATACAAAAAATTCTACTTGGCCAACAGCGGTTGTCAATTGTAATCACAATTAATTACAGTAGTATCTGAAAGTGCACTGTGTAACTTTTCTGTTGGTTCACTGGGTCCACCACCTCTTTCGTTAATGATGGGATTGCTTTACCATGAATGCTCCACAGTATGTCATTAAACATATCTACCCTGCATTTATTCAATTATAGGTGTTTTTATTGCTCACAAATATCTTGAAAATCATCCATTCTTACAGTGAGCAGGATCAACTCTCCACTGATCTGACCTGTAACTGACCTGCTGGCATCACCTGCTTGTCTTCATGGAGATAATTTCATACTGTGCAACAATAACAAGTGTGCAAAGCAATAACGAGTCTATGGAAACAAACAAGCATCTAAATTGGTGTTTATTTTATGATCCTGCAAACTTCATACAACAACTCGAATAGCAACTTTACTGCTATGCTATGGATCTTGGCAATTTTTGAAAATTATATTTAGAAAATGTTTTAAATTATACTCAGAAATTACATATAGAACAAACAAATAAAGAATAAAAGTTTAAGTAATGAACTGCATTTTGAGGTGAAGATTTTTTTGGGTTAAAATTCTGCTACATTTTATTACGTTTGTCAGTCCATTTATATTAAATGAAACACATTTTATACACTCGCTACTCATTGCTTAGCCTATTAATGTAGTATAAAATAAAAGTAGGTGGTCAACTCCCTTGACAAACAAGAACACCGAACAAAGAACAAAGTAAAAGAAAATAACAAATATGAATCAAATAAATCGTGATTCCAGGGTAGGGGTCTTTCCTATCTGACCCTGTAAGTTGTTATGCATAACTTCTACCAGCAGGGGGAAACCTGAGATGAGGACCCCTCGGACAGTTCAGCTTGTCTATTCCTTCAATAATAAAGTCTCTCCACATAGATTTCCTCATTTAGTAAGGGAAAAGAGAAAAGTGCCCTATTAAAGCTTACCAAATGGTTTGTTATAAACCTTGTGCAACCTCACTGCTCTTCGAAGGCATAGGACGTACGTCTTCTGAAGGCCTGGAGACTATTTTCCAATGCTCCTTGGCGTACAGCTGCGTCCGCGTCTCCGCCACTTTCCACACTGCAGCTGCTCCGTCAGGCTCTCCTTTGGTGTAATCTTTGTGACCGGGAATCCCCTGGTTCTCATGTCTGCCATCACTTCCTCTGCTGTCTGATAAAGCACTGTCCCGTCTTGATAAAATACCATCAGTTTAGCGGCATATGGGTTTTGAAATCAGATGTTTTGTCCCTTAAGTACTCATCTGGCTTCAGCATAGTCTCTGCGTTTCTGCAGGATATTTGGAGGATAATCCTGGTCAAAGTATATTCTTCTTCCCTCCAGAAGTACCAACTTTTTGGTCCATGCTTTCAATAAGACTTCATCTTTGGTTGTGAAGCAGGTGAATCTTATTTGTATCTTATCTTATCTTCATCTATTTGAAGAATAGCAGCCAAATCGTTGTACCCCTATCCTATTTGGAGGCTCCTGCCCAGTGGGCTCTTTCAAGGATAGTGGACTAGGGAATGTCCAAACTGCGAACAAAGTATTTTCTCCACAAAACTCCATTGATGAACCCTCCGTTCCTTCTGGGATAAATTCTCCCTTTGAGACCGGCTCTCTCGGAAAGTCTTGGAATTCCTTATGAAAGTCACGCATTTCTCCTAGCACCATTGCCAAATTGGTGGAACTTGAATTAGCATTAGCATTAGCATTAGCGTTGTTGCTATACTCCTGAGATGGTGTGGCGTCCGCAACATTTTCTTCCCTTAACTGGTCTTTGGTCAGTTTTCTGCCTTGACAACATTCTAAACTATATTAAATCCTGATACTTTTACAGGGTGAAATAGACAAAACTGCAGGAGAGCCATCGCTTTAGGCTGCCATTCGGCAGGATGACGTCACCGGAATCTTTATTTCCTAACTTTCCAGTATCCACTGGTACTTCATGATCACTACACAAAAATCATACTAATCTTCTCATTAAGAAAAGCAGGCTTGTGTGACCGTTCTGTCTCTCTCTTCACAGTTAAACAAAATCACCGTATTTAAGTCCATTCACACATGGTTCATTTGGGACTGGGCTCTGGCTGTGAGGATGGTATCTCCTCTTCATTTGAGCTCAATGATGTCGTGACAGAAAGCTGTTTTTTCACATCATTAGTCACCAACCTACAGGGCACCGTCTGACCCCCTGTCCCATGGAGAAGGCTCACTGAGTTTATGGTCTGAAGCTCAGGCATAACAAATGGGGAGATAGGGAGCAAACGTCACAGAGAGGAGGGAGAAGAGTTTGTGAAGGATAGCAGCCAAAATAGCTGTACCACAGCTGAGGAGGTAAACAAATAAAAACAACATGTCAATGGGGATCTGACAAAACTATGTGTAATCACAAGATAAAGCAAAATGCACAACAATGCTAAAACAATTAATTAAAATGTAGACATTGTTTTCATGCTTATCAGTGTTTTCACTCATATCAGTGAATAATATGGTATGGGGATTGGTTCTTAATCAACACAGAAATTGCTAGTTGTATAATTTCACAATGGTTTGAATGAATGTATGAATTTGATCATCGTATGCAAAGAATGCTTAAAGCCACACAGTATGTAACGTTTTAGCCAAAAAAATAGATGTTTCTTTAATGTCTTTCTTATTCTGTAAGAACAACCCCCCCCCCCCCCCCCCCCCCCCACACACACACACCCCACACACACACACACACACACACACATAATACTGGCTGTGTCCCAATGAATATAAAATAGAGAAAAGAAACCTATAACCTAAAACTAATTATGTAATGTAAACTGCTTTTGAGCCAAAAATAATTGGATCAAAGTATTGCATTTTAATTTCAATTTGAGTTCACACTGCTTTGGCCTTTGGATGAACTACCTCCCACAGACACCCACACTGCTGCTTACTCTCTCATATATTTACTTGAAGGTTAGGAATGATCAAAAGAGGTTTAGCTCAAATTTTATTAATAATGAATTTCATCTGTTTTAATTTAGACCAAACTCAGAGCTTAGAGAATGCCAATGAAAGCATTACATTTCTAAAGGGTGCTTTACCCATCAACACATTCAAGGCAATGTGAGATTTAAAAAACTGTTCAAAACACTTATAATCAGACTTGGAATAAGTACCCAATTCTGTATTGAAGTAAAGTACTGCTAATACTGCTATGGGTACTAGAACTCATACTACAACTATTACGGCAGCTTCTATCACTACTATGTCAGTATATTTACATGGCCAGTAAAATCAAAGGGCACATATTACACTATTTTCTGATCTCTGTTATAATATTGTTTCCCCATCACATACCTGGTGTTTTGTTTCATTCACACATGTTTAACACAAACGTTTAGGCTGAGTTCTTCTCTCAAACACTCGGTTCCAACTTTTGAGGTCGTGCAGTAATACAGAAATGGTCCAGAGTTTTTTTTAAACTCCATACACCTTCACTAAAATCATTCAGATGATTTCAACCCTGGAATTGCCAATCTCTAATGATCTAAAGGTTAAAGGTTGCTGTTAATTTAAAAAACTACTACTTCATTACATGACAAGGTGGAACAGAGCATTTTGAGCTTAGAATATCTACATCTTCTAAGCTCAACATGCTCAACATACTCAAACATGTGTGAATGAAGCAAAACACATCCTCAGGTATATTTTTGATAAGGTAGCAACATTCTAACATGGCTTAAAGCTCACAAGAGCCAATGTTGTGCAATATAGGACTGTTAAGCTCATTAAAAGCTAATTACGTACCAAAGACCAGTAATTAGATGTGATTTTTGCTGTGTGATCACCAAAAACACCTTGTGACATGTGTTGGTCAACCTACCTACTTATTTATTTATATTTTAGAGTAACTGTTGTATTTGAAAGAATTTTAAATAATTATTTCAACCATTAACACTTTCTTGTTCACTCTCTTGTCACTTTCTTGTATTTTTTTCCCACATTTGTTTGCCCTTTTTTTTTTTTTTTTTTTTTTCTCATAATTTTCCTTGTTAAAGCCTGCACAGGTGTGAACAATCAGAAAGAAATCAAATCACACCAAATTGATTTCTGATACCTCCAAAAATAAGACAATAATGTGTGTTGTGCATGTAAACAGCCACTCTCAAACAGGATGAACAAAACCATAGATGAGTTTATTTGGTATGCATCAATTCATCAATCTTTTATTTTTCACAACATTACAGTAAAAATGAAATATAACTTAAATATACCTTGGTACTTGCTATCACTGGATTCTATTCTGAATGTGTGTGTTTTTTATAAGACTAAAGTGCCCTCTAGAGGCCAAGAGAAAACACGGAGCTATACTTGTGGCACTAGCAATTATAACGTGTTGGATAGGAACTCAAAGAGAACATTTTGTAACACTCTATTCTCTTAGTAAAGTTTTAAACTAAAACTGAAACTTCATTAAAAATATTGTGCCGGTGAAAATCATTTTAATCACACAAGTACTCCCCTTCCACTGTTGTATGAATGTAAGTAGACTTTTTATTGCAATCAGTCGGTGTTATTTTTTTAGTATGAGCCAAGAAATGAGTTATTCCAATCTTAGTTTTTATTGAGGACACTAAGCTTTACTGTTTGACTCAGCAGGGCTAATGCACAAGCTTCATTGCCCTTTATCAATCCCAAAATATGATCTACATGTTTACAACAGTGGAATGTAACACAGTAAAAGTAGTAAAGTATTGTAGTTTCACTTCACAACATTTGAGAGCAGGAATCAGTACTTTCTACTCCACTACATTTTATTTTTAACATGTTTTTAGCAGAATTCAACACAAATCTTTATTAAAAAAAGTATTTGTACTTTTGAGTACAATCTTGTTTCACATAATGCTCTTGTAGAAGCATCCTTGAATGTACAGATCAAATTATGACTTCAAAAAATTGTCCATTTCAGAAGTCCATACTACTTCTCAAAAGGTAGATGCTGTAACTGAATTGCAATGAGTTGTAGTGAAGGAAGAAATGTTTTTGTGTCATATAATATGTTCATTTTATAGAATTAAATCAGTAACTTAATGGTGCACTATATTTTTCTTCTGGTAGGTCCGCCACCTGTTTGTCTCCATGGAGAAGGTATTGATTTGCCTAGAACAGGGGTCGACAACCTGCGGCTCTGGATCTGCATGCGGCTCTTTCATCCTTATACTGCAGCTCTGCGTGCCTTGGGAAAATAAATTATTAAATTTATAAATTAATTATTAAGTATTTAATTGAAGTGTATTTTAATAATGTTAGTTCTTTTTTATTGTAGTTTTAAATTGGAAAATTATTGTGATCTTAATATATTAAAATAAAATAATATTTTATTATTTTCCATTGCTCAAAATATGCGTCACACTCACAGATGCCGGTGTACCCACCAAAACACCGGCCCAAATGCCACCAAAATGACACCCAAATGCCGCCCAAAAAACATTTGCAGGTGTAAGTCAACCTGATCTGGAGCTGGCTGACAAAGGTATCCAAATTCAAAACGCTTGACAGAGGATCTTGGAGATGTTGCCCATCAGAAGGCCACAATGATCACAAATGATGTTGAGTGATATTGAGAACCTTGCAAGATCGGACAAACTCATGTTTAAAAAACGGAATTCCATCCCCGACACCTACACAGACATGAAGAAATATGCATTTGGAGTCCTGTCAGTCTTCGGATCCACATACGTATGTGAATAGGTATTTTCCATGAACTATGTTAAAAATAAATACCGCTCACCCCACCCCTAAATAAATATTTATGTGGATATTTTGCAAATATTTAGATTTAATGTTTACCTTCAACTCTGCATTTTTTTAAGAGGTCAAAATGTTCACATTCATTACATAAATAATACGTAATTTTCTCGATAGCATTTCATAGGCAACACACTATAGTTGTTTATACAAAGCGCAAAGAAAAACAAAACAAAAACAGACAATATATACAATGCTATCTTCTTTTTAGATGTCACAAAAATATTTGCAGCTCCCAGTGTTTTCTTTTCCATGGTCCAAATGGCTCTTTGGGTGTTAAAAGTTGCGGACCCCTGACCTAGACTAAAACATTCCATGGTATGGCATTAAACCTCTTTACCTTGCATTTAGAAGATTCAACTATGGATATTAGGTTAATATACAGGAAAAAAACAAACAAACAAACAAAAAAAAACAAAACATTAAATAATAAAAAAATCTTACTATGAGCAGGCTTGCCTCTCCACAGATCTGGTGGGATCACCTACTTGTATTCATGCTGTGGAAGAAAAACAATTTTGGGACTGTAAATAATTTTATTCATACAATTGTAAATGTTAAACTGTAACATACATATTTCATATAGGTCATGATTTTCTTTTTTTTTTTGTGTATTTTGGCCTATTTTGTTCAAAGCATCTAATGAAACACAATGGGAAAGACATTTTTTAAAATATACACTTACTACACTTGAACAAGATGGCTTGGAGATAAGCATCCACCCATGAAATTCTATTTTCAAAACATATCCACATGATTTTATACATGCAAAAACTCACTGATTCAAAGTACAATTTCAAGTTCGCACTCCTCTACCAAGCACAAATAGCTTCAGAATAGCTGTATCCATGCCTTGGTTCACCGTGAGCTCCCCTGTGTATTACAATGATATTGACTATTTCCTGTTTTGAAGTCTTCATTTGGCCGACACAGACACCCTCCTCACCTTTTGCCAATGGGCTGTGACTGGACTGATTGCTGTGTGGTCTACTGCAGTTTCCTATATTGTACCACTATTGGTTTTGCACTCTCAATGTTGCTATAGTTCAAAGTGTAGCGGTTCTCAAATGTGGTGAGGGTGAGCATGCTTCTTAGTAGAAGTAAAAGTTTTTTCCCCTTGTAATTGGTTGTGGATTAAAAAATTGACCACTGCTGTTAAGCTGTAGTTTAAAGCAGAGTCGACTTTTCAGGGTTTTTAACCATGTTATAGTTGTTTATCCTCTTGAGGGTGTTTTTGGAGTGATTCCTGCATGTTTGCGCAATATTTAATTGCTTATTTTCAAGATACCATATTGTCAGACAATCCCCTTTTTCACCATCACTGGCATACGCCCACTGCTCTTCAATTTTGTGTTCTAAATGGATGATATGTGTAGGTATGGAAGCCTGTTTCCGCCATGGGGGGAAAAAAAAAAAAAAGCCCCACAAAAAGTTGAAATTACGAGTTTTAAACTCATAATTATTAGTTTTAAACTCGTAATTAGGAGTTTAAAACTCGTAATTAGGACTTTTAAAACTACTGAACACTGAAAACATGGCCATGGTTAAAAGGAGCCTCATGGAGGAGTGGGGCAAGGCCTGGTGTCTTGTCTGTGATGCAGCAGTAAACATGATTTCATGTGCTTGAATGCTGCAGATACGGCAAAACATTTGTATTGCCCATAACATTACAATTTAATTGTAAAAAAAATCATGTGATCAAATCACAGCACTAACAGAAATATGCATCAAAACATGGCAAATTGTCTCATACTTTCGATCAAGCGCTACGGCCAAAGAAAAGCTCACGCAACAGCTGGGAACACCATTCCATAAATTAATAAATGAGGTGCCAACACGATGGAACAGCACCTACCACATGCTGGAAAGAATAACTGAGCAGAAGGAGGCAGTCTGGGTGTCACTGGCCTCATTAAAAACTGATATTACTCCACTGACTCCTGAAGAATTTGTCATTGAAGAGATACTCGGGGTGCTCTCTCCTTTTGACCAAGCCACAAGAGAACTGTCTGAGGAAAAAAGTCTAGGGGTCAAAAGTGATTCCACTGATGAGAATGATCCACATTGAGCTTCTACATCAAGCCTCAACATTGACAAAACCAGCTGCTCAAGAACTGGCTGAAAATCTGAGAAAGCGGCTAACTGAGTCCATCTGCAACATGGAATCGCTCAGTGTGATGACACTGGCAACACTGCTGGATCCCAGGTTTAAAACTTTTGGCTTCTTTAGTCCACTTAAAGCAAATGAAGCTGTTAAGAGACTGAAGTCGTGGTGTGCTGCTGAAATGAGGAGCCATGAGCCTGACCCAGCAGAAGAACCGAGCTCTTCTCATGGATCAGAACCCAGTTCAGGTACGAAAACACATTTTTTGTGTTCATATGTATATATCTGTGGTTTGTCATTAGTGTATTATCACATGACAGATTTTTTTTCTAACACATTTGTAAGGGCACAGTCTCTGGAAACTCTAGATATGGAGGTTGGGGAGAACAGGATGACTTCAAATACTACAGCAGATTCCATAGTTGATGTCCAAAGCTACCTGGCTTAAAAAGCAACACACTCAGAACACAAGACCCGTTACAATATTGGACAAATAACCAGAAAATGTATCCACACCTTTATCAACTGGCACTTAAATATTTATGCACACTAGCTTCATCTGTTCCCTGTGAACGAGTGTTTTCTAAGGCAGGGGAACTGGTGTCCAAGAGGAAAAATCGCCTTGGAGCAATGACGCTTCAAAAACTTTTGTTCCTCAATAAAAATGTGTTGAATGAATCCATTTTTAGTGCGTTATTTCATATGGTTGAACACTTTGGTTAACAAAATCCCATACACAAGTTAAACATTTAAACTTTTATTATTTATTTTATTACATACAAATTTGCTATATTTTACATGCCAACTCATTTGAGCATCTCATAAACAACTTAACTCAGCAAACAAATGGACCAACTGAAATCATACAAAGATGAGATCGTATTTTAAGTAAAAGACTAGCAAGTGAATAAAGATTAAATATTATTTCATAGGCTAATGTTGGGTTTACAGCATGCACATTTTACCATCTTATTTTCATTTTGTTTACCTGCAATGGTTTTTAGATCTACAGCAGAGGTCACTATTGAGTGACCAACACAGTGTCAATACAGTTTGTGTAATGTGTCAATACACTCCTTGAGGTATCATCATCCCATCACTAGTATTAAGAGCCTCTTTCCTACCATGCAATCAACCCAAGTCAAGGCACAGCAGCGGAGAGTAGCAGCAGCAAAAAGAGTGCCATAATGGGAACAGGTGGCTTAAATAGTTCCAAACTAGGAACAATCCGATAACACTATGTCCTTGATTTCCAAAAACAATTTGAAATGTGGTCTTGTCAGACCCCAGCACACTTCTCCACTTTGCATCAGTCCTACTCAGGAGAGCGCCGGCACAGAAAACCCAGCGGCGTTTCTAGGTGTTGTTGATATGATATGGCTTTCACTTTGCATAGTGCAGTTTTAACTTGCACTTGGAGATGTAGCGACGAACTGTGTTAACTGACAACAGTTTTCTGAAGTGTTCCTGAGCCCATGTAGTAATATCCTTTACACATTCATGTCTGTTTTTCATACAGTACCGCCTGAGGGATCGAAGGTCACAGGCGTTCAAAGTTCATTTTCGGCTTTGCCGCTTATGCGCAGAGATTTCTCCAGATTCTCAGAATCTTTTGATGATATTATGGACCGTAGATGATGAAATCCCTAAATTCCTTGAAAATTGTAACTTGAGAAACATTGTTCTTAGACTGTTGGACTATTTGCTCAAGCAGTTGTTCACAAAGTGGTGAACCTCGTCCCATCCTTGCTTGTGAATGACTGAGCCCTTTGGGGATGCTCCTTTTATACCCAATCATGACACTCACCTGTTTCCAACTAACCTGTTCACCTGTGGAATGTTGCAAACAGGTGTGTTTTAAGCATTCCTCAACTTTCCCATTCTTTTGTTGCCCCCAACTTTATTGGAATGTGTTGCAGGCATCAAATTGAAAATGGGTGAATATTTGCATAAAAAACAATAAAGTTTATCAGTTTGAACATTAAATATCATGTCTTTGTAGTTTATTAATTTCAATATAGCTTGAAAAGGATTTGCAAATCATTGTATTCTGTATTTTTTTTAAGTTTCACACAGCGTCCAAACTTCATTGGGGTTGTATTTTAGGCTTGGTTTAGTCCTGGTAGTCATTTCAAGATGAATCCTTGTTAGAAATGGCTGCCTCTGGTTTAGTCTTCAGTTTTTGTCCTGGTATTCCTTATTTTGTCAGGAATAATTCTAGCTATGTATTTTGGAATTGTACTCACCCTGGTTTAGGCATGTAGTTAAATTGGTCTAATCAAGGTATAGTACTGGCTAATAAAAATATAGAAGTAGTAGTAGTAGTAGTAGTAGTAGCAGTAGTACTAGTAGTAATAGTAGTAGTAGTAGTAGTAGTAGTAGTAGTAGTAGTAGTAGTAGTAGTAGTAGGCTGAGTTGTCCACAGTAGGCATATATTATGTTTATATTTCAGTATTAAGATTTATTTTTGGAGAAGCACAAAGTACCAGGACAAAAGACAAATAAAAATATACAGTGAAGATAAATAACAATTTAAGTATATACTTTTCATATTAAAACTTGTTTTGAATAACATTAAGATACAAAATAAAGTAAAAATGTAGAGCAGTCTTCATTTTTTTTATTTTTTTATCTGAGTTTGTACCTTGGAAAGCTTACATTTTCTGAGTTTGTACTTGGTGTAAAAGTTGAAGCGTCTCTGCTCTTTTGCTTGAGCGGGAACATAAAGTTATTTTCTCAGGTCTCTCATGTGAATACAGCGGGTAGACAGTTACACAACATTTGCAAAGAGGAAGCACCACTGTGTACCCTGTATTCTTTAACATGGTATAATTGGTCGCAGATGAAAAAATGCGGTTTGAACGTTGTGGGTGTTACAGTTGGAAAGGAAATTATGGAAACAAATCTAATGAAGCTTTTACTGAGAATCTTGTGAGAATGAAAGCATGTTGTTTTATTGACTAAAGAAAACAGTGAAAAGGATGGAGACACCTCAAAACTATTCAGATAAGTCACTCAACCACTCAACAGTTAGTGGTGAACCTGGGACAAAAGAGGCAGATCCCATTCATTTGTACTGGAAAGTGATATCATTGTTGTAACAAATATACATTGCATTACTTGTCATTATCCAATTTGGGACCATACTTTTTTAACTTGTTTAATATGTGTTAATTATGTGTTTTGTCTAATAGCTCCAAGAAGTTTTTTTCGATTATTTCTAGAGTTCTTTCTGGAAGTGGAACTTCACCTGCATGATTTCATAGAAATAGAAAGCAGGCACTCCTCCAGGCCAAATTAGAGTCAGGTATGTGGAGATGCAAGCTCATTTACAGTAAAGGTGCGTGTTTTTCAGTGCAATATAAACAACCAAAATGAGAAAAAACATGCAATTATACTTTTTGGCTAGATTGAAACTGTTGTGGTAAAGAACGAGCTGAGTCGAAAACCATAGGTCTTAATTTACGGTTCAATCTACGTTCCCACCTTCACCCATGGTCATGAGCTTTGGTTAATGACAGAAAGGTAAGATCGTAGATACAAGCGGTTGAAATATTTTCCTCCACAGGGTGGCAGAGGGCTCCCTTGTGAGGAGCTCAGTCACATGAGAGGAGCTCGGAATAGAGCTGCTGCTCCTCCATTTATAGCAGAGCATCTAGCATTTATTCCAGACACCACCCTAGAGAGGTATGCTGGGCATGTCCCACCAGGAGGAGGCCCTGGGGGAGACCCAGGACATGCTGGAGTGACTATGTCTCTAGGATGGCCTGGGAACGCCTCTGGAAGAGCTGGAGGAAGCATGTGGAAAGGGAAGTCTGGGCATCAATGCTTAGACTGTCCAATTGCCATTAGTAATAATAACTTATGGAGATACTACTGTATATGTGTAATGCCGTATATTTTAAATTGTTAATTTAAAGGAACATTGCCTGGACTCTGATTGTTTTAACAAAGGTAGTACAATCACAAATGAATCTGTGTTGCCAGTGCCTTTAACCTTCATATAGAGGACAAATGCAAGTTGTCCTCATTCTTAATTTATGAACATGCCTCATGTGAAAGGTCAGAACCTCCAGAATTCACTCACTGAGCTGCAAAGGCTGCACTAGCACTGATTAATGATTGCTTGCATGTGGGGTTTAGGTAGTGAGGATTTAGATTGGAGAGAGTCCTTTCAGGTTTAAACCAAATGGATTCAACATTGAAACTGGCATCACAAATGAGAGACTGATATGAGACTTTGGCTTTCTGATTGGATGAGTGTATAGAGAATCAAAACACAAAATTATAAATAAAACATAAACATCATCATCATCATAAAACAACATCATGCCAAATGTTTTTGTAATTTAGAATAAATCAGCATTTCAGCTGTAAGAACTGCCTTGTATGAGGACACAGGCCATGTTAATGAAATTTAAAATGTAAGTCTTACATACTGTTCCTTTAAGGATAAGGTGTATATCTGCATTTGACCCATCCTTCAACTAGTGTTGTGTAACCACAGTGGGGACCACTGAGCAGCACCCAGACACTCCTCTCCAAATCTATCTTGCTCAGAAGAAACAAGCTGAATATATCCTGGAAGGACACAGAATCTACACACAGAAATGCCCCTCATGATTGAGACTTTTTTGACCTACTGTAAAAAATGGGCGGCATGTTGTTTACCCAAGCATTTGGCCACTATTGATGTCAACCCGTATTGATGTGTTTCCCACAAGACTAACTATTAAAGGGAAATGCATCCCCATACAGTAAATGTAGATAATGACAATGATATGATCAGTATTCAGAAAAGCAGATCACATAGAAACCTGCAAATGGTCTATTGGAAAATCTTTGCTACATATCCTTAGAATTTACTCTCAAAATCTCCCACTCATACAAGAAAAAAAAATATTTATAATTTGGTTAAATGTTGGTGTAATCCCTCACTCATGAAAGAGTGTCCTATAGAGATTTTCATTTGTACATTTGTACTTTTTGTTTATTCATATTGGTGGAAAATTAGCCCCAACTGAGGAGTGTTCTACAGAGATTTCAAACAGTACATTCTGCAGGAGGTTAGTAGTTAGTTAGACTAAAATGTTTAACTTTGTGTTTATTCATGGAATTGGTTCAAACACTTTAGGGACCAAATAATGAGGCCTGAGTTCATGTTAGTTAAATGTAGCCCCTCCCGTGCCTGAGAGGGGGTTATAAGATAAACCCTGTGAGAAAGGAAACCAGAGACAGCTTAGTTTTGCTTGTTCATCGCTCAACTGCAGGGTTTATTCTGCTTCAACAACTAGACACCGTCATCTTCATCATTAAACATTCTCTTACATTTACATTCACTGTTTTGTTACTAGAAATGTCATAAACAAAAGCATTAACAGACTTAGGTTGCCACTTGTAATTATTCAGATTCTTATATTTACCTACATTTTCAATAATAAACAATTAACAATGTTACTACCACTCCAAGATGGCGACAGACTGGACTGTAATTACACTTGAACTATTTGTTTAACACAACCTGTACCGTTTCTGTGCTTTTACATTTCACTATTGGTACAATATACATTACATAAAATCAAAATATATTTGTAGTGTAACACACACAATAAAACATGTGCCTATGTATGGCTCTTTCACCCACGTGCGCTCCTTAGGGAAAGTCCTGCTACATTTAGCCGCATTTTCTAAAGTAAATACACTTTTCACAATGTTCACAGTAACACAGATACATATATGTGCTTTTATCATTGTACCACGACTGTTTTACTGTAACCAAAATAACTCTTAACCAACCTGTGAGAAAGGAAACCAGAGACAGCTTAGTTTGGCTTGTTCATCGCTCAACTGCAGGGTTTATTCTGCAGTTCTGCCCCATTCTGCCCCTTGGTGTCCTCACTCCTAGCGACGCGCCCTCTTGTGACACTCCAGAGTATTGCATAAGATTACTGCACTTATTTACTTCCAGACACAGAAATATATATAAAAAAATAGTGGAGTGTCTGTTTTTTTAGTTACTCAAAATAACATATGAAATGCAATTTTTTTGCTGTTTTTTTCCCCCCAAATGTTTTTATTAGGAACATCGACTGAAAAACAAATCACATTAGCATACAACCTAGATGTCCCCATTTTTATTTTATTTATTTATTTTTTTTAACAAACACACAAGTACAGTGTGGCAGAGCTGCACACAGCACAAGCACATAAACATAGAAACAACACCCACACTGCACAAGTGCCAAAACACACAAAAAAAGAAATAATAACACAATAATAGTAATAATAATGATAAATTAAAATCAACATCCCCATCCCACCCCATCTCAGCCCAACATACAAAGCACACAACACCAATCAACCATTCCCAAACAGTGCAAACATCACAAAAGCTAGGGACCGTCACACATTCATATCAACAACACCTGCAAATTTGTGAAATACGAGATAAAGCATTGCCACACCTGTAAAAATTTGTCTGTACGCGCCCATTTAATTTTTTTCAAGTTTCAGAAAACGCATCATATCTCTGAGCCATAGAGAGAAAGAAGGGCTTCTAGGAGATGTCCAATGTAGTAATAGTAAGCGTCTCGCAATTAGAGACGTAAACGCTATAATGTCCCTCTGTGTGGAAGTCAATGCAAGTGACGAGTCAGCGATCCCAAATATGGCAACAAGAGGACAAAGTTGCAGGTTTACACCAAGAATAGCAGACATAGTGGTAAAGTAACTAGACCAATAACAGTGAAGATCAGGACAGAGAAAAAACATATGACTAAGGTGACAAGGGGAACCATTACACTTTACACATTTGTCTTCGGTTTCTGGATACATTTCAGAGAGTCTTGATTTAGAAAAGTGCACCCTATGTACAACTTTGAATTGGATAAGACACAGACGAGCACAGGTAGTAGTAGATCGTATTCTATCAATGGCATCCTCCCATAGATCCTCACTCAATCGCATACCCAACTCCTTTTCCCATGCATCTTTAATTTTAATGCTTGAATGGTCACTCAATGACAAAATGAAGTCATACATCTTAGATATCAGTCCTTTCTGATGTGGATTATGTGAAAGCAATTTTTCCCAGGACTCTGTAGGAGGTGCCGAGGGGAAATGAGGAAAACACTTACTAACAAAATTACGGACCTGAAAGTAACGAAAACAAATGAGTACGAGGTAGGTTAAACCTGGAGGAGAGAGCAGCGAAACCATCAAACACCCCAGCTGTATATAAGTCCTTGATTTGTTTAATACCACTATTATACCAAATAGAAAAAAATGAGTCAGAGACAGATGGAGGAAATAAGTGGTTGTTAGTTAATGGGCCTTGGGAAGAGGCAGATATAAATCTAAATCGCGGTCTAAACTGGTACCAAATTTTAAGTGTGTTAAGAACCACCAGATTATCAGTGTATAATGACAGTTTTGTGGGTATCGAAGAGAAAATCAGAGCTGAAATAGATGATCCTCTACACGACAGAAGTTCCAATTTGCACCAAGGGGAGTCCGGTGACTTCAACCAATAGCCAAGTTTGTGGATATGAGCTGTCCAATAATATGACTGAAAATTCGGCAATGCAAGACCTCCACTCAATTTACATCTTTGCAACAATGATTTTCGAACTCTAGGTGGTTTTCCCATCCCAAATAAAAGCACTAATAGTCTTGTCTAATAATTCAAAAAAATGTCTAGGCAGAAAAAGAGGAATCGACTGAAATAAGAAAAGAAATCTAGGCAAAATATTCATTTTAACTATGTTAATCCTACCGATCAGGGTAAGGGGGAGACTACGCCATCTTTCAAAGTCAGAATAAATTTTTGAAATGAGAGGTGTAAAATTGGCAGATGCCAAAGTATGAAAAGAGCGGGTCACATTTACCCCTAAATACTTGAACCCTGTGGGACTCAGTTTAAAAGGTAACTCAGACTGTTGGAGATTACAAGCTGGGGGGTTTATTGGGAAGCATACGCTCTTCTCCAAGTTCAATTTATACCCAGAGAAAGAGCTGAAATTATTCAGAATATTCAAAACTGTAGGGATAGAAATAGCAGGATCAGATAAATATAATAGCAAGTCATCTGCATATAATGACAGTTTGTAATCAATTCCATTGCGAGCAATCCCCCTAAATTGAGAGGTAGAGCGTAAAGCGATGGACAGTGGCTTAATTGCAATAGTAAAGAGTAAAGGCGACAGAGGGCAGCCTTGACGAGTTCCACGACTAAGACTAAAATAGTCAGAGAAAATATCACTGGTATGAATGCTAGCTTTAGGAGAGGAATAAAGGAGGCGAATCCATGAAACAAATCTATTACCAAATCCGAACTTCGACAAAACTGCAAACAGGTACTCCCACTCCGCATCAAGAGAAATAACCAATTCTGGAGAATCAGAGGGATGTTTAGAATAAATTATATTCAGAAGGGTGCGGGTGTTAAAAAATAATTGACGCCCCTTTATAAAACCATTTTGCTCATTGGAAATAATCAAGGGAAGTACATTCTCCAACCGAGAAGCAATTACCTTTGCCAATACTTTTACATCTGCATTTAACAATGATACAGGTCTATAAGAACCACATAAAGTAGGATCCTTGTCCTTCTTGTGGAGGCGAGTAATAGTGGCTTGTGTAAGAGTTGGAGGTAGAGCACCTTTTTCTAGTGATTCATTAAACACAGCCAAAAGTAGTGGTGCCAATTTTTCAGCAAACTTGTAAAATTCAACTGGGAACCCATCAGGGCCAGGGGCTTTATTAGACTGCAGAGCTTTAACTGATTTAGTCACTTCAGCCAGGGAAAGAGGAGAGTCCAGGTGTCCAGCAGTGTCAAAATCAATAATAGGATTGCAAAGATTTTGAAGAAAATTGTTCATATTAGTACTGTCTAATGGGAAATCAGATTTGTATAATGAAGAATAAAATGACTTAAAGGTCTCATTAATTTCAATATGGTCTGTAACAACAATGCCCTGGGTATTTTTAATACTAGTTATCATGCGGGAAGCAGCCTGACGTCGTAACTGGTGGGCCAAAAGACGACTGGCTTTCTCGCCATATTCATAATATGTACCACGACTCTGCAATAGCAAACGCTCTGCTTCACTAGTAGACAATAGATCAAATTCTCCCTGCAAATCTACCCGCTGTTTAAACAGTTCTGGAGTCGAGCTCACCGCATATCTTTGATCAGTGTCACTGATAGCATTGGTTAACTCATTGAGTCTAGAAGCAGATCTTTTTTTAGATAAAGCACTGTAATAAATTATTTGTCCCCTTAAATAGGAGTGTCTCCCACAACAACGAATATGACGTAGTGTCATTCTGATTGAATAAGAGGAACTCATCAATTGCATTAGAAATAAAGTCACTCCCCATCTGACAACAAGAGAGAATTAAATCTCCACAGAGGTGGACGTTGCGTCTGGGATGTAAACTGAAAATCTAATAGCAATGGTGCATGATCAGATATTGTTATGCTCGAATAGTCTGAAGAAACTACAAATGTATTTAAAGCTCTGTCTATAAAAAAATAATCAATCCTAGAGTAAGAGTGATGTACCTGAGAAAAGAACGAATATTTCTTATTAGAAGGGTTACGGGATCTCCAAGGGTCAACCAGATCGTTCTGTGTCATGAAATCAGAGAATACTTGTGACATAGCAGATAGTGTCAAGGTACGGGGGTTTGAACGATCTAGAGTTGGGTCAAAAACACAATTTAGATCACCTCCAAAAATGATAGAATGAGTATTCAAGAATGGAAGGCTGCTCAGTAATCTATTAGCAAACCCAACATCGTCAAAGTTTGGGGCATATACATTTATCAATAGGACCTGTTTCTGCATTAAGGTACCTGCAACTATAATGAATCTGCCATTTCTATCAGCTATAACATTTGTAGATGAAAACTGTACATTTTTACTAATTAAAATGGCAACTCCTCTCGCCTTTGAGTTAAAGTCTGAGTGAAAGACTTGACTCACCCAAGAACAGTATAACCTGTGCTGATCCTTATTCCGAAGATGGGTCTCCTGTAAAAACACTATGGAAGATTTTAGACGTTTCAAGTGCGAAAATACTCTGGACCTCTTAACAGGGTTGCCCATGCCTCTAACATTCCAACTAACAAATCTGAGAGGTGCACCAGCCCTAGCCATATTAGGATTTAAAGTGGTGGTGGCCATTTAAACCAAATAGAGAAAACACATAAACAATGTAGAGCTGAGATGGGATCCCTCCCCCCAAGAACCCCTAAACATAAACGACACCCAAAGTCCCCATAAAACATCAGAACAGTGGAGACAGCAGTGTTATGCACAATAAGAGAAAAAAATGCCCACAATATGTGAACAACTCAGAGATGTGGACCAATAAACTATTCTCATGAAGATAGAGAGATATTAAGACAGAAGAAAAAGAAAAAAAGTGACTCCTACCAAATTGAAGTCTAAATAACAGTACGCGCAGTGATGAATATTAGACTATAATACTATACTTCCAGTAGTTACAAAACACAATAATACAGCTGAAAGTCGGCGATCTGTGAGCAAAATATCAACACATACGATAATTATATTAACATATGTATCTAAGCATTAATAACAAAAGTGACAGAAGTAACAAAGTAATAGTAATAATAATAATAACAATAATAATAATAAAAATAAAAAAGACCCGTAATGGTTTACCCTATAGAGTGGAACAGGAGGCCGGATGATCACACAACAGCTTACCGTGGAGTCAAAGTTTTTACATAATGTCTGGCCTCCTCTGCAGAAACAAACTCCTTCTGGACGTCCTTGTAGGTGATGCGAAGACGAGCAGGGTAAAACAGACCATAACGAACACCGTCAATGTCCCGAAGTTGCCGCCTCACGTCGTTAAATGCAGCCCGGGCCCAAGCTACGTTTTCCGTGTGATCCGGAAAAATGGAAAGCGCCATGTCTCCCACCTTAATCCGCCCGCGCTCCCTCGCACGGCGCAGAATGTCCACACAATCACTGTAGTAATGAAGCCTGCAAACAATAGCTCGCGGACGTGGTCATTCTGGCTTATTTGAATGTGGTCCCGTACGATGGGACCGGTCCAAGCGAGGCTCATTTTCCAGCACGAGGGCCTCTTTGAGCAGAGCGGCAACTGCAGGAGTGGAGCTAGAGTCTGGCCCCTCCGGAACCCCCACAATCCGAATATTGTTGCACCGTGACCTGGCTTCCAAGTCCTCACATTTATTTTCGAGCCTGGTAACGCTTGCAATGAGGCGTGTGATAGTGGTTCTCATACCAGCGATGTCATCTGTACAGTCGGACAGGACCGTCTCCATGCCCCCCACAGTGTTTTTCAACTCAGCCAGTGTAGCTTCGGTAGCAGCTTTATTAGCTGCGCTTGCAATGCCTGTAGATCAGCCCTAACGGGCGATAGCGCAAGTCCCAGAGCATCCTGGAGTTCTTTCTTAATGATACCTGCAATTTCGTCTTTTAGCGTTGCCAGGAGCTCGAGTTTAAGTGCAGCGGTGTCCGAGACGGGATCTGATTCAACAGGTGGTGTTGAGGCGGGCTCAAGCTCGGCTATAGCTAGCGGTGCATCTGACGGGTTAGCCGCAGCCTGTAAGCTAGGTTTCAGTTGCGTTTGAATAATATTACGGGTCTTAATCTTACTTTTTCCAGCCATACTGTAGTCGACTTAAGCTGCTTTGAAGTTCAATGCGAAAAAATGTACAAAAGTTGTGACTCAGTGTGCGGAAAATAACAATTTTAGTCGGTATTAGCAGGAGCTCACAAACACACGTGTTACTCCATGGATAGCTCGGCCACACCCCGTCTTTTTAGCTGTTTTTAACCTTTTTAAGTATTTTTATACAGTGCATTATTACTATGAGCCTTACACTCTCCCCTGCTTTTATAAATGTCTCCTGACATTTGTCAACAAAACACTTAATACACTTGTGGATAACTAAAATAAGGCTGAGTAAAGTATGGTAAAAACAGTACTTGTGAGTGGATAACCTGGCATTAACGAGTTCACTCCTGCAGACCACTGGTGGTACGACAGCTGTCCAAGTGCATCATAGGTGAACATCTCCCTGGCCCTGGCGGTCCGCTGGGATCTCCTCAAGTTGCTCTCTGGATGTTCATCCTCCTGTGGAGCTGGTACCTCCTGTGGTGTCTCATGTGGTTTTTCCTCTGTTTGATATCTGGTTGGTTCAACATTGTCCCGTCCAGTGTCCATCACCTGCTGTGTTTCTTGTATTTCAGTTTGACTGTCTTGTTGCACAGGTGGAGGAAACTCAACAACAGTAGCATTTAGTCTCTCTGCAGTGGGATGACTCTGCTCTGGCTGTCCTCTCCTGACGAGCCTGTAGCAAGGAATACGTGTGTATGTGTACTCTTCATCCTCTGAATCTGAAATGTCTTCATTTTGTTCTTGTTAGTTTTTGGTTGTTGTGCACTTGACTGTCTCTTTTGACTCTGACCTGGGGTGTTCTCTTCCAGGGGTAGGTCATTAACAGGGAGTAGCAAGTTTCTGTGGAGGACACGCAGTGTTTTGGAGCCTTTCTCTGGTTGTACCGTATACACTGGTCCCTGATCAACTCTCTCAACTACTCTGTGCACTACCTCCTCCCAGTATGAGTGAAGCTTGCCAGGCCCACCTCTCTCTGATAGGTTCCTGACTAACACTCTGTCCCCTGGCTGGAGAATGACACCTCTGACAGATTTGTCATATTGTCTTTTACCTTTGGCAGAGGACTTTTCACTGTTTCTCTCAGCTATGTCATAAGCAGTCCGCATTCTCTCTGTCCATTTCTGTGCATATGTCTGCCTGTCACTTGTCTCTGAGTCTTTCTGGGGAGGGAACAGTAAGTCTACAGGTAATCGAGGATGTCGTCCATACAAAAGAAAAAATGGAGAGAACCCGGTGGACTCATGTCTTGCGCAGTTATACGCATGTACTACATGGCTACATGGTCTTTCCA
Source organism: Periophthalmus magnuspinnatus (assembly GCF_009829125.3). Taxonomy (NCBI): domain Eukaryota; kingdom Metazoa; phylum Chordata; class Actinopteri; order Gobiiformes; family Gobiidae; genus Periophthalmus; species Periophthalmus magnuspinnatus. Next base: position 27,483,061 of record NC_047146.1, on the reverse strand, counting down.
CTGGCTCTTTTTTTCCTCTTCCAATGTGCGCAGCATTTGCAGTATTGTTCGGTTCAGTCTCTCTACCGGATTACACTGCAGATGGTAGGGCGTGGTCCGCGAGTGCCAGATACCTGCCAACTGTTCCAGTCTGCTAAACAAACTGTTCTCAAATTCTTTTCCTTGGTCGTGATGTATTTTATCAGGGTAACCAAAGCGAGGAATGAAATCGTGAAAGATTTTCTCGGCTGCGTTTTTTCCTGATTTGTTTCGTGTTGGATATGTTTGGCAAAATCTTGTGAAGTGATCTACAAGCACAAGTATGTACTCATAGCCTTGGCTTTGCTCTAAATGGAGATAGTCAATAGACAAAAGTTCAAAAGGGCTACTAGTGGAAATGTGGCCCATTGGTGCTCGCTGTGGAAGACTAGGCCGTTTCTGTTTCATGCAGGAGCATTTCTTGAGCATTTCAGCGTTAAGTCTGGCAGTGCTAAGAACATATGTTAGTGGGTTAGTTATTATCTGTATATATGGTGAAAGTGGGTGCGTAATACACATAATTTCTAAATTTGTCACATATGGCCCACTTTAATGCCAAAAACTCGAGTTTGCCTGAGTGAAAATGGTAATTTCTCTCAGCAGGCGTTAACGTTCTTGACCCATACCCAATAACACGAAGTTTATTGTTCTGCCTCTGGTATAACACTGCACCTAAGCCTTCATTTGACGCGTCAGTGTGAAGAATGAATGAAAGATCAAAGTTTGGGTAAGCCAGGACAGGGGGATTTGTCAGAATGTTTATCAGCTTAGCTACCACCCTTTTGTGTTTGTCAGTCCACGTTATCGGTGTTTTAGATGGTAGCTGCCCTTTGTCTCCCTTCCTGTGTTTCCCTTTGCTTTTCTGTGTTTTGTACTGGCTGATCTCACTTTCTGTCTGTGGTTTTTGTAACAGTTCAAAAAGTGGTTTTGCTACAAGAGAAAAATCTTGAATGAAGGAGCGATAGTAACCTAGAAAGCCTAACAGTGACTTAACATCTCCTACCGTTTGTGGCTCTCTGTCTTTAAGTGCCAAAACAGCCTGTAAGTCCTGTGGATCCATTTTAACTCCTTCTCCAGACACCAAGCGCCCAAGATAATGAACCTCTCTTTTAAAAAGTTCACACTTGGTGGGTCTCAACTTGATTCCATGTTCTCTCATACGACACAGCACTTGTCTCAGGTGGTTCATGTGGTCTTCAAAAGCCTGTGAATAGCACAAAACATCATCAAGATATGGAGCACAGCACTCATCTCTAATGCCCTCCAGCACTCCCTCAATACACCTCTGAAAAGCTGAAGAGCATTTGTTAGTCCGAATGGTATTCTTATCCATTCATACAGCCCCCATGGAGTGCTGAATGCTGTGAGGTGACATGACTCTTCACTGACAAATCCTTGATAATAAGCGCTCCCTTGATCAAGGATAGAAAACCACGAGTTGTCTAACAAGTCCTGTATTCGTGGCAATGGGTGGCAATCTGCAATAGTCTTTTTGTTTAGTCCCCGGAAATCCACACAGAGACGTAACCTTTGGTCTTTCTTCCTCACACACACACAACTGGGAGGAATAGGAGGAAGTTGACTTGCGAATCCACCCTTGGTCCAACAGATTTTGCACATAGTCCTTTACTTCTTTGTATAGAGGCTTAGGGATGGAGTTATAACATTTCTGGACTGGGTTGTTATCCACTACACTGATTTTTAGCTGTAGATCTATATCCCCTTCCCCTCTAGCAAAGATGTCTGATTCCTCATAAAGCATTTGACGCACTACTCTTTGCTGCTCAGGGTCAAGATGCTATAAGTTAACAGGAGGATGCCATTTTTCTTTGACATTTGACTGTTCAGCATCGCTACCTGTGTCACTAGTTTTGTTCACTTGAGCTGTACATGCAAGTGTCTCATGGTCTGACTCTGAAGGCTGAGAAGGTGACCTCATGTTCACTGGCCTGCACTCAGAGATCTCCTCAATGTGACCTAAATGGGTTCTTGGTGGCAGAAAAATGTCATGTTTACTTTGGTTACTAACAGGGATCCTAACAGCTTTGGATGACCCAGTGGGTGCATTCACTAAGGCAGGGAAGTACTGTATCCTCTCTGGTAAGTCTAGTTTCAATGTGGGTTCAAATAAGACTGTGCCACCTTGTGGTCTTGACTTGACATGACATCTAATCTCACAAACTTGGCCACTGTGAATAGTTAAAGCCTTTTTACCCACTCTGACCATGTCATTTATCATGTAGTCTTTAGCTGGATCACTAATGACAGATACAAAGTCTCTGCAGTGTGCCTGTGTAATTTTAACGCTTCCGCCAGTAAGTCACTCAATCTGACACTACCTGGTTTATCAAGACTTTCCAAAATGATCTCTTCAATCACGTTAAAGCCTGACAAAAGACCACTAACACAGCTCTGACTGACTAACACTGGTACCTGGATGGCTACTTCACCATGTGTGGGACTTTTAATTTCAACAAAAAGTTCAGCCCAACCATCAAAAGGTACGTTAGTCCCATTAGCTGCTGTTACTCTGAGAGGATCATCTGGTAAGAGGTCTTCTAGAGACAAAATGTCAACATCTGGTAGGTGTTTTTGGAGCCAGGACTTTGTTATTATTGTTACTTGTGCTCCACTGTCTAATAACATGTCAGTTTTTACACCATTAAGATAACAAGTAAGCATACATCTTTTACCAATCCGTTTGGCTACTCTGTTACTCTGTCTTCTCCAGGTTTTCACAGGTGACTGAGTCTTGGTAAAAGTCTTTTCCTGCTGATGTGCCTTGAAGTGGGATGCTGGTTGTGGTGTGGTCACTGGTGGTCCCACCCCAGTGGTCTCTTCCCATTTCCCGATGGCTTACTTTTGAGCAGGCAGCCAACGGCTCTGTGTCCTTCTTGTCCGCACTTAAAGCAGTGGTTGCAACGATCAAGTCCTTCTGTGATGCAGGATTGGCACTTACAGTAACAGTCTGCACTGGATCTGGAACTCTTGCTGTGGGTGTAAAAGCTTTTTCTAGAGTTTTTGTCAATGCAGAAACATGAGTAGTTAGTTCGTGAATGGCTGTGCGCTGTGCTTGCATTTCAGCCTGGGTCTGGAGAACAGTGGCTTTTACTTTAGCTGCTGGCTGGGCGACTTGTTCTCCTCCATTTGGGTGCGTGGCATTGACAGACACTACTTTGGTCCTATGTGTCTGACCTATACGTGATTGTCTCTCAACTTCTTCCTGTACTGATTTAGTCATGACTTCTAAGATGTAATCATCTGTTACACCGCTATTACTAACCAGTACTTTTAGATCTCTTCTCACATGAGCATATTTTTCACTAATCCCCTGATAAAGAGATACTGAAAACCTGAACTATTCTATGAAGAGAACAGTACGCGCTGCTTTAACCCCATTAAACGATACATAAACTGTTGTGGACTTTCACGATCAAGTTGTTTGGCATTACTAAGCTCCTGGAACAACTCTGAACTACTTTTGTCTTTTAAATGTGTTCTGAGGAATCGCTTAAGCTCAGCTACAGTTAACTCGTGTTTTGTCAAAAGCATATCTTTGAATGTCCCGGGCCTGATTATTCTCAACACAGCATGAATGATCTCATTTTCAGTGAAGCTTTCAGCTAAACCCTCATCAATCTGTTTGCTTAAGGCACCGTAACTAACATCAGAGTATGAGTCAGAGATTTGTCCACTATGAACTTTGAATTCTCTTCGTGGCAACAAAGCAGCAACATCTGACAGTTTGACGATGTCAGAAGCTTGGCTACTGATGGATGGTTGACTGTCCACCCTGACTTGGACAATTGCTGCTTCGACTGGCGATCCAGCCATCTCCTCTGCCACAGACGGTTGCGTGTGCTCTTCAACACTGTCAGTAGGTGGTTGCTGCAGCTCTCCAATGAGGTCGTTGAAGATTAACAGACGGGACATGCCTTCGTCCTCCAGACTGGTCAACTGGTCACTTTTCACATAGACCATGATGAAGTCATAGAGCTCAACTGCAGATTCTTCCACCTCATCCTTGATACTGCTGGCCAACTTGCGAAGCACATCGTTTTCTGCAGAGTTGATTAGCTGGTGCAGCTGCTTCTGGATACTGCACTGCAGCTCATGACGAGCAGTCATCTCTGTTTGATTGGTGCGTCTGTCTAGGAACTGATGACAGGTTCAGTGTTGGATGATTCGCTGCACTTTAGGACGCAGAAATCATCCCGGACGAGCCCCCAGAATGTAGCCCCTCCCGTGCCCGAGATATTTATAAGATAAACCCTGTGAGAGAGGAAACCAGAGACAGCTTAGTTTTGCTTGTTCATCGCTCAACTGCAGGGTTTATTCTGCTTCAACAACTAGACACCGTCATCTTCATCATTAAACATTCTCTTACATTTACATTCACTGTTTTGTTACTAGAAATGTCATAAACAAAAGCATTAACAGACTTAGGTTGCCACTTGTAATTATTCAGATTCTTATATTTACCTACATTTTCAATAATAAACAAAAAATTGAACATTTGTTCCTCTACTGTGGTCTTAACAATGTTACTACCACTCCAAGATGGCGACAGACTGGACTGTAATTACACTTGAACTATTTGTTTAACACAACCTGTACCGTTTCTGTGCTTTTACATTTCACTATTGGTACAATATACATTACATAAAATCAAAATATATTTGTAGTGTAACACACACAATAAAACATGTGCCTATGTATGGCTCTTTCACCCACGTGTGCTCCTTAGGGAAAGTCCCGCTAGCTTAGCATTAGTTAGCCTACACGTTTAGCCGCATTTTCTAAAGTAAATACACTTTTCACAATGTTCACAGTAACACAGATACATATATGTGCTTTTCTCATTGTACCACGACTGTTTTACTGTAACCAAAATAACTCTTAACCAACCTGCGAGAAAGGAAACCAGAGACAGCTTAGTTTTGCTTGTTCATCGCGCACAACTGCAGGGTTTATTCTGCCCCTTGGTGTCCTCACTCCTAGCGATGCGCCCTCTTGTGACACTCCAGAGTATTGCATAAGATTACTGCACTTATTTACTTCCAGACACAGAAATATAAAAAAAAATAGTGGGGTGTCTGTTTTTTTAGTTACTCAAAATAACATATGAAATGCATCAATTAATTTTTAGCTGTTTTTAACCTTTTTAAGTATTTTTATACAGTGCATTATTACTATGAGCCTTACATAAACATGTAGGCTAAGTCTGCCTTACATTCACCAAGTAATTTCTGCTTTATTATTATAATGCCAATAGTGTAATGCCACACTGTATTCACTGCTTATTTTCCAACAATTTACATTAAATTAGCCCAAAGTAAAGTAAGGTAAGTCTCACGTAAGTCTCAAGTCCAAGTCAAGACCCAATCAGTGGCCAAGTCAAATCCAAGTCCTCTGCCTTGAGTTTTAAATCATTTCAGGTCTTCAAAGACCAAAGTACAAAATAAAGGTTGTATTTTTACAATTTCAATGCTTTTTAAACTAAATTGTACTACCTAAAAAGTCATGGATACAAACAGGGATAGAACAATATCCAAATCTCACAGTACGATATTTATTGGAATATTTTGGAGAAACTAACATAATTGTAATTATGCTACTTTTTTCTTAAACCTTAGTGTGAGTCCAAATACATGAGTGACCCACACACACATATATATATATATATGTTCATGTCTCATGTCAGGCATCCTCACAGCTAAGATAAGTGGGCACATGGATCAATACATGAGCAGAGCACAGAAGGGCATCAGCAAAGATACCAGGGGAGCCAAACACCAACTCCTAGTAGACTGAACAGTCGCCCGAGACTGCGGAACCCGTAAGACCAACCTATACACTGCCTGGATTGATTCCAAGAAAGCCTACGACTCAATGGCACACACATGAATCACTGAATGCCTGGAGCTGTACAACATCAACAGGACTCTAAGTGCCTTCATTGCAAACTTGATGAGGTTGTGGAAAACCACCACTTGTGGCCAAGGAGATGTACTGTCCCCACTGCAGGTCTGAACCTCCTCAGTCAAATCATCAACTAGCTATGAATACCAACTCAGGAAAGGGGCCACCATCAGTCACCTCCTCTGCATGTGTGGCAATCGAGGGGCTAACAATTTGGGATAGTACTAAAAAATATAAGTGTTGCAACAACACCACCCCAAATCTAGTTTGGGGACGAGACCCTAAGTATAAGCCACACAGGTAAGCATATCAAGATGAAAGAGCCAGGTTCCATTTAATTTACATCATGTTTTTTTTTTGCATATTAAAAGGAAACAGTGTTTTAATTTCATTAACAATGACTACAATATATATAAAATCCGGTTTCACCGTCCACTCATTCACTTCATTAAAAGTTTACCAAGCCCAAACCCACCGCCTTCCAGACCATGAACAGGGTAAAATACTGCTCAATGCACAGAGCTCAGGTGAACCAGTCTGAGCTCAACCCAGAACAGCGCCCCTAAAAGGTGATCTCACAGTGGGCCAACTTGAACTGTAAGTTGAGCAAGTTAAAACAAAAGGCAAAATGAAACGAAAGGCAGACAAGGCAAAAGATAAAACAGTAATGAATGAAGAGGTCCCACGGGGCATTACCTGTCACTGCAGATGAAGGTACACATGAAAGCGCTATGAAGTTCAGCCAAGGGCGCACATAACTGCACTACGACGTTCAGCGCATTGTGAAAGTGAAGCGGTGCCGAGCTGTAGTCAGACGGCGACAATAAAAGAAGCGATGATTTAGGAATTCGGATATTTTCATGAATGAAGAGTAACAGATTAGGATTTTACCTGGGCATGGAGGACAGCGCTGGCTACACAGGGACCCGGAAATGCGTGTGAGCAAAAGGGGGAGAAATGAGAAAGGGAGTGCTTATAGTCCACCAGACCACAACGCGGGAAACCAGGTAAACGGACCTGCCGCACAGTCCTCAACAGCTGTCTTACCACACATGGATGACAACAAGCTGTATACTAAGAATGAGCGAGACTCACTGATCCACGCCACCAGGATCTACAGCACAGACGTTGGACTGTCACTTGGGCTTGAGAACCGTAGCCAGATGGTAACAAAGGGAGGAAAGGTAGTCTACACAGAAGAGGTCTCACTCCCAGAAGGAACAATAGCAGACACTGACGACAGTTACAAGTACCTTCGATCCCACAAGCAAAGAGCAACCTTGAAGAGGAAACAAGGAAAGCAGCCATGACAAAATACCTCCGGCGAGTATGGCAAGTCCTAAGCAGTCAGCTCAATGGCAAGAAACAAACAGGCAATAAACAGGTATGCCCTGCCAGTAATCAGATACCCAGCAGGAATCAAAGGAGAAGATACAGACCACAGACGTTAAGACTCGAAAGCTCCTGACCATGCATGGCGGGTTCCATCCCAAATCCAGCACCCTGAGACGGAGGCCGAGGACTAATGATTGTCAGATCCACAGTCCAGGATGAAACATCCAAAATCCATAAGTACATCAAGGACAAGGCCCCAACAGATGACGTGCTCAGCAAATGTCCCAGAAAGTGGAGTGCAGAGGAAGAGGTGCTGGAGGTACCATCAAGAGAGGACAAGCTCCTGCATGGGATGTACCACCCGAACATAACTGAAGTGGCTGATATCAAGAAATCCTAGCAATGGATTAAGAGAGCTGGTTTAAAGGACAGCACAGAGGCAATTATCCTGGCTGCACAGGAGGAGGCCTTGAGTAGTAAAACAATAGAAGTCCAGATCTACCACACCAGACGAGACCCATGATGTAGGCTGTGCAAAGAGGCCCCTGAGAGAATCCAGCACAAGTGGCGGGCCTAGTGTACAGAAACATCTGTGCAGAATACAAACTGGAAAACCCAAGATTAAGGTAGCTGGAGAATGATGTAGCCAAGATCCTGTGGGACTTCCAGATACAGACCGACAGTATGGTGATGGCAAACCAACCGGACATTGTAGTGGTGGATAAACAACAGAGAAAGGCTGTAGCTGTAAGAAATATATATATATATATATATATATATATATATATATATATATATATATATATATATATATATATATATATATATATATATATATATATATATATAGCTCCCCTATAGCACTTTTATTACATTTTTATATTGATGAAAGACTGGTTTCTGTGCCCTGTCTCTGTTTTTTTATTTTACATAATCCATTAGCAGTAATCAATAGTCTCCCTTTTAGCCTCTCCATATATATGACCATTCTTTACCAGCCCTTTTCCGTCTTATTAATAAATTTCTCTCTCACCTCCTCCTCCTCCTACAAGCACTCATTATGTTGTCCCCCTGCTTGCTTGTGGCTTGCAGGTTGTATATGTGAATGCTTGATGGTTGTAAGTGATGAAACAGTTACTTCCCTCAGGGTCCATATAAGGCTGTTTGGAGTTGTGTTCCTGCTTTAATATTCCCCCAGTCCCCTGGTGTTTCAGTCTTGTGGAGGTTTTTATGTGCAGCTCAATGTAATTTCCAGTGCAGAGACACCTTTAAGGCAGAGCCATTTGAGCCAGCGGTCCATCCGTCAAACTCCAATCAGGTATTCAGGTGCATTGTGTCAATGCCAAAATGTCAATAAGGCATGTGTGTAAGCTGAGTTACAATGACCAAGGGGAAAAAAATGCTATAGGGCGATACTAGAACTACTATTCACAGAGGTGAATGAAGAAATGTGTAATACTAGAAATAGTAAAATATTTAAAAGATCCACTAAGGAAATTTTCTGGTCTCCAGGATTGATTGATTTACCTTATTCTCTTTTAATGTTAATTTTATGATGGCTTTGATTTGTTTGTATTGTAATTTTAATGTCTTTCTTATTTTGTAAAGCACTTTGAATTACTTTATGTATGAATTGTGCTATATAAATAAACTTACAATGCCTTGTCTTGCCTTACCTGGAATGTTTCACTGAATGGCATGAAACTTAATTTGTGAAGAAAAGTAGGTAATTTACAAGCCAAATCTGTGGAGAGGCGACCCCACTAACAGTAAGAATGAAAGCAATAAAACACCTTAATCAAATCTATACAAGATAGAGACATTTAAAGCCATACTGTGGAAAACTCTAGACAACGCAGCAACATTGTCATGAAGACAAGCAGGTGGAGCCACTTCTGATAAAAAATGTGTACTAAATGTGTACTAAACAAATAACTATCACCACTTTTAAAGTTCCCTGTGTTAACGTATATAGCAACTTCAAAAACATCAGTTAATCAAATCAATGCATTGTAAAAAATCTAACTTGAAGCTGCTGAGGCAACCAGGGTTTTTGACTTACAATAGCAAAAAAAAAAAAAAAAAGTAAATTGCCATACAAATTGTACTACATTAGTTGCCTCAAGAAACTTAAATGCATTCATGACCAGAAATTGGCCTCAGATCACATTTTTTGTTGACAAAATGAAAAAAAACCCCTCACAGTTTGAGTCATTGAGCCAAAAAACCTTTACTGAGCATGTGCATGCATGAATTTAAGGCATGTAAGTGCCATTTTTATGCTTTAAAACTCATTATATACAGTGAAACATTTCAGTTTGATAGTTTTTAATGAATAGTTCAACCAAACCAATGATTTGGTGTTCGTAACTTTGTTCTTACTAGGTAATGTATTTGTTCTAATCTGCACAGTCGAACGGTATAACTCTGTAATCTAATCAGCAATTTATTTTTTTTATTATTTTCATATAATTTATTTACCTCAATCTAATAGCCATTAAATATTGTTCACCAATTCTAGCCCATTTGTTTAGCAATTTGCAGGGATGGCTAAGTAATGTAGTAATGGACAACAGCTATCCACATGAAAGTGCTCTAATTGGAGCTAACTACGGTTGCGGATATTCTTGCATTGTCCCAATGCTATTTTACCAATAGGCATGGGTTAGCGAGTCAGTGTATTTGCATTATTACTGTGTCAGAGATGAGAGTCTGCACAGATGGTTTAGTTTTGGTGGTTGTCACCGGTAAAACGTTATGTTGGACGCCTCTAGTTGGATGCCTTTGCATTTGAGGACAAATGCCTCCGTATCCAGGATGACAGTTGCCGTCTGCAAGTGCCTTTTTATGTTTTGTTTTTCCTTTGTATTTGTGAACGATGCAGACCAGGTTGACAGAGTGGCTTAATGTATTTATTATATAAAACCCATCAACAGAGGCGATCAGCTCGGCAGGGGCGTGTCTGGGTCCATAACTAGCCTTTATGCTAGCCAGTGCGTCAAACATTATTAAGTTGCTGCTAGTTTGTAGCTGATGTCTTTCTACTTTATCCAGATAATGATGTCGCAAAATCACTGCAGCATAACCTCCGACACCAAAAGTTCAGTTTTTTCAACTCTGGCATCTGACACTTTGGATGCGTGAACAGAGTGTACAACGCGTGACCGCACAAGATGTGCCCAGTTCTTTTTTCGGTAATTTCGTGTCAAATTTGATTGCATTCTCAAGCATACTGGGAATGAAGACTTTATAATATAAAAGGAACTGGTCAAGATGTAATTTCCAAAGTTATTAATTACCCATTTTGAGTACAATTTCATTAAATGTCTGTGTCAGTCGTCCAGGTCTGATCCATAGCAAAAGATGAAGTTCAAATCTGTCAAGTGGATAAATTGTTGTTTCGCTGCTCATCCAAGCTGCTTCTTCAGTTCTGGTCAGAATGCTGGTGGCCACTGCCTTATTTATCTGAGGGGAGGGGCTAACCACATTGAAATTGTAAACAGCTATTGTTTCTAGTTTCAACTGAGACTACCCTATTCAGCCCTTGATGACACTGCCATTGTTCTCATTGTTCTGGGTCTGAGTATGGAGTTATAGATGGGGGAGGGATTATGTCTCAGGCCCCCATTCTTGTTTAAGGAAGCATTCTCTTTCTGAACAAAAATAGCTTCTTTAACTCCCCTCTCAAACCATTTAATTTCTTCACTATCTTCAAAGGAGTGGTTAGTGGCTTTGAGATGGAGATGGAGTAGCTGTTTAGTTTCTCCAGAGTTTCTCAAGAGTTCACTGCACTCTTGACTACACTGAATAGAGTAGACTACATTACTTTGTTTATGGCTGGGATTTTGTCTTTAGGGTGAACCAGTTTTTGTCTTAAAGTGTTTGTGGGTTTGAAAAAGACAGGATTCTCATACTGTGTGAAAATTCTCTGAAGTTTTTCAGACACACCCACTGTATAAGACAGGGGTCACCAACCTTTTTTAACCTGAGAGCTACTTTATGGGCACTGAGTCATATGAAGGGCTACCAGTTTGAGACGCTCTTCTGAAATAACACATTTTCTCAGTTTGCCTTTAGTTATACATTATTAATAATGATAAATGATAATCATCTATGTGAACACATTGATCGTGTTGCAAGACACTGATCACATTAATGATTTCTCAAAATAATTATCAACAATGAGCAAGGAGGAAACAGATATCAGCATTCAGCACTTTAACTTTACTACTCTTAGTAATTGTTAAATTTCCAGATGACACTTACATCACTACATCTCATAGGAAAAGTGTCCCATTTTCACTATCCATAGACAAACCTTTTTAACAAAACATAAATAATATACATTGCACCATGTTTCATAAAGTTATCAATTATGTAATGTTAAAGAAAAATAAGCTTACATATTTTTTAAATAAATCTCGGTTGCGTTGTGTGACTTTTACCTCTTTGTTGTGGAAAAAGCCTGTTGTTTACCCAAAGCTGCGTTTAGCTCTGGGCTTGTTCTGTCCATAGTGTGCGTCCCCGTGGGTAGTTAGTGTGGAATTTTGTGAGACGTAGTGAAGTGTCCCTCCACATTGTACCGCTTTGCCGTCACCACAGTCGCTCCGCAGATGAGATACGCGCAGGTTTCTTTTACAGTCTTAAATCGTTGTGAAAGTGATCTCTTTATTTTCTACCATGTTTTGGAGTAAGAAACTGCAATCAGCGCATCCTCACAGTGCTCGCGAGTGGAGCACTAGTTTTGTCATGCGCACAATACTGACCTTTGAAGTGAGTAGGTCAAAGTTCACCTTAACTTATCTAAACTTCATGTATAATGACCATATGTTTAAGATATTGTCATTTTTAAATCTATATAAACGCAAGGGTGATAAAAAAAAAAAAAAAAAAATTAGCAACAGAATAAAATTTAATTTTAAGTGCAGCTCATTAGTGAGTTGTGCTATTTATAGAACCGGTCTGCGGGCGACCCATGTGGGGCTTGGGGGCGACATGGCGCCAGCGGGTACAGGGTTGGTGACCCCTGGTATAAGGAATGGTAACACCTTTCCTTCTGGGTTCAGATTCCCTGTTGTCCTGTTTTTTTTTTTTTTTTTAGCTCTCTTAGATCTATTGAAGGCCCATTTTGGATATCCACAAGCACAGAGGGTGTTCTCCACATGTTGCTCCTTCATCACTTTTCTCTCTGTGTTTATAGACACCACTTGAGCTCTGTGTTGTAGAATACGGATCCCTTTGAGTTGGCGCTGCAGTGCACGGTGTGAATCAAACAGCAGGTATTGGTCAGTGTGTATGGGCTTCCTATAGACTTCTACCTAGAATCGCCTCTCCTATTGTTACTGCACAATCTAAAAAGGCCAGTTTGTTCTCCTTGGCTTTTCCCAGTGTGAACTTGATGTTTGGATCCACAGCATTAATATGTGCAGTAAAAGGCTCCAGATCCTGAATTTTGATTTTAGTCCAGTTGTCATGAATAGGGTAGTCACAGCTGAAACTGGAAACAATAGCTGTTTAAAGTTTCAGTGTGGTTAGGCCCTGTATAAGACAGTGGCCACCAGCATTCTGACCAGAACTGAAGAAGCGGCTTGGATGAGCAGCGAAACATCTTCACTCCTCGTCTTTTGATAATTTCATGAAATGTACTGTGCAGTATAAATGATGCACATTAATTTGAGCTCTGTGTACAAAATAAGATTGCATATTCAGTGACATATCTGTTTATGTGATAGTGTTTTGCATGTATAATTTAGACAAATTGTGTATGGTAGATACACAAGGTGGAAGAATGGTAGATAAATAAAATGGCAGAATTCTGTCAGTTGAATAAAATAAAAATGTATACACACACACACACACACACCCACACACCCCCACCCACACACACACACACACACACATTTTAATATAAATTTTATTTATACATACACATACATACATTTTAATTTTGTCCAATTGACCTAAAACTTCATCAGTTATGGCACACAAAGGGATGTAGGAGGATGGGAGGGCATCTGACACAGTGGAAGTGGAAGACTTATGACCGCTGTTTATATTGTCATTTATCATTCCAGTTGTATGCAGTGCCGTTTCTACAATTTTGTGGGTTCAAGCAAAGACGTTCTACAAGGCATCATTAACTTTGTCACAGAAGAGGATTTCACAGGCCCTGCATTCACTGTGTTTGCACATTCAAGACAAGAGGCGCATTAAGATCTCACCTAAACAGATCACACAAGAGGACGGTGAAAGGGCAGGACATATTGACCTTTGTTTGTGATTTCTTTGAATTATGGGTATTTGCTCACAAAACGCAAATATTTCTCATCTCCTAAAACACTTAAAACAGAAAGAGACCATGTACTGTCCATTTCAATATTGTGATTTCACCACTAACAATCCAAGAACATTTAGGGCAAAAAGCAAAAAGCATAGAAACTCAAGGGATATTCAAACTTGTCTTAGAGGACCATCTCATGATCATAAGCCTGAAAGTCTCTTCTCTGAGCAGCCAGTAGATACAGCTGAGGAGGCAGAGACTTTACAAAGTAGTTCAGGTCTACTTTCAAATGAGACACAGGATAATGATTGTGTAGATTGAGTCTCTTGAACACAGAGCAGCTTGCCTTTTGTGTATGCAAACACTGTTGCATGTTTCAAAAAGTGCATTGCAAGAGATTATTTAAGAAATGAATGACATTTTAAACTTCTCTAAATTTCATTCAGTTCAAAGACTCAAGGAGGTGCTTGCTCAGCAGAATATTGAAGTAGATGATGGTGTAGTTAAAAATATCATTGATGCATTTTTAAAACCAATCCATTAATGGTGTGTCTAATTTTGGAATAACTTCCCTATAATCAAACCCACAGAGTACAGAGTATACCTACAAAACTGTATGTCTCACTTATTGAAGTTTTGGAGAGTTTATTGAAGCAAGAATATTTTTACGAGAAGTTGTTTTTTGGGGAAAGTGATGAAGTAGGCTGATATGAACCTTTTAGAGATGGACAATATTTCAAAAACACTCAATTATGGCAGCAAGATGAATACATTTCTATAGCCCTGTATATAGATGATTTTGAGATAAGCAACCCCTCGTAACATCTAGGAAAATTCATGAAATTATTGCAGTGTATTGGATTGTACTAAATCTACCATCTAGTTTTCATTCGACCTTTCCCTTGATTCAGCCTGCTGCTCATGGAAAAAGTGTAGATGTTAAACAGTTTGGTTATGATGCATTTCTTTACCCTCTTGTTAAAGATTTAAACCTGTTGATAAGTTTGTAAGAGTAACTGTATATTATGTCTGTGCTGATAACCTTGGGGCTCACAGCCTTGCAGATTTCAATGATCCTTTAAACGCAGGCACATTTTGCAGATTTTGTACAATTGATCGTGATCACATTGCAATTGTTAATCCACAACATTTTCATTTGAGGATTGTAGAACAACAAAACAACTTTGTGCAAGCTTCAGTGTGGTGAAAGTCAAAGTGTCTGTGGTGTCAAGGGCCCTTGTGCATTGAGTGCCTTGTCTTACTTTCACCCAATCACTGGTTTCCACCTCAAATATATTACAACTTCTTTTCTTACAATGTTATACCTGTGGAGCTATGTTTATGTCTTAAAGAGAGATTAAAAATTGATTTAATTTTGATGGACTAAACACGTGTATAAAACAGTTTCCATACAAATTCTTGGATCAATTTAATAAGCCCCAGCAAATAACAAAAGCCATTTTTGGAACAGGAAGTTTTAGTGGCATTGGACACGAAAATTGGACGCTTATGTGCATGCTCCCTTTTATTATTGGGAGCTGCATTCCTGAACATGAGCCCTCATGGGAGATATTGATGGACCTCAAAGACATTGAAAGCATGATTTTTACTTTACTTTTAAACCTTGAGTTGATTACTTTGTGTCTTAAGCATGGAGGTGAACTTGTTTCTCTGTAAGAATGTGACACAAACTTATTTTAAGATGTCTTCACTAGAATCAGTTGCTTCGGTCACATGATACTGGTATTCCTCTTCAGGTTGACAAGAGGCCTAGTAATCCATCTTTTTAGTGACTGCAGGCATCTCTTAGTGACGTATTCTACCTCTCTGTAAACAGCTAACCATACATCCCTTTGTGACCTTGTACAGACAGTATGTAAAATGAGTTAAGTCCTTATAAGACCTGCCTTCTATAGATAGTACTTTTAAGTACTGGAAAACTCCTCCTTGCCAATGTCGTAACCAGCAAGACAGAGGGACCAAAAGTGCGCGACTCACGAAGGTTTAACAAAGTTTTATTCACAAACTGTGCAAAGTCAAAGTTCATAAATCCACAAGGCTGGGGAACGAGGATGCTTCACAGGATAGTGCAACAGGTTTACATAGTTCGTGGATCCAGAGGTGCTGGAGAGCATGGGTGCGGGTGCGTGACCAGGAAGAGACACGAGGGCTAGACGAGGACAATGTGAGACCATACCAGGGTAGACGTGCAGGTGCAGGAGTGGGGGTTCTGGATCTGGTACTCGGGCGGAGGTCTGGGGAAGAGCAAAAATTCCAATAAGTCAGAAGTTCACAAGAATACCAAGATACAAGGCCAGGCAGAGTATTCACGTGTGACACGCGGACGTTCCGGCGCCGAGTGTCTGGTCCTGACTCCTCTTATCCACAGCAGGTGGTGTTGATTGCGTAGATGGGCTGCAGGTGCGCGCAGGAGGAGCAGGACTCCGCCCAGCTCCGGAGACAAGCAGGTGAGGGAGGGGGAAACACAGCACGGGAGGACAGCAAACAGGGATCACGACAGTACCCCCCCCCCCCCCCGACCAGGTCAGGGCCCAGAATATGCGCCCTGGGCACCCACAAGCGCTCCTCGGGTTCATATCCCTCCCAATCAACCAAGTACTGAAGCCCCCTACCCCTCCGGCGGACATCAATGAGCCGCCGGACGGAGAAGGCTGGGTGGCTGTCAATGAGTCGGGCGGGAGGAGGGGGATCGCAAGGAGGGCACAGGTCACTGGTTTGGACAGGCTTGATCTGGGACACATGGAACGTGGGGTGAATACAAAGGGATGGCAGAAGCTGGAGTTGCAGTGCGGAGTCATTAATAAGCTTATTAATCTTAAACGGGCCGAGGAAAAGAGAGTTTACGTGAATCAGTTTTCAGTGGAATATTTTTGGCGAACAGCCACACCGACTGGCCAAGTGCATATTTAGGGGCTGGGACGCGACGACAGTCGGCCACCCTCTTGGTGCGGGCCCCAGACTGGAGGAGAGCGGCCCGAGTCTTCCTCCAGACCCGATGGCAGCGCTGGAGGTGGTGCTGGACCGATGGCACCACCAGGTCTCTCTCCTCGGACGGGAAGAGTGGTGGTTGATAACCCAGAGAGGCCTGAAAAGGATAAATTCCCGTGGCGGAACTCACCAGTGAGTTATGAGAGTATTCGATCCATGGAAGGAAGGTGCTCCAGGCAGATGGATTGGCGGAGACCACACAGCGTAGAGCCCTCTCCAGGTCCTGGTTCGTGCGCTCGGTCTGTCCATTGGATTCGGGGTGAAACCCAGAGGTAAGGCTAACCAAAGCCCCCAGTCCTTCACAAAAGGAGCGCCATACCTGGGAGGTGAATTGGGTCCCCCTATCAGACACAATGTCCATGGGAATACCATGTAAACAGAAAACGTGGATAGTAAGGTGATCAGCCGTCTCTTTAGCAGTCGGGAGTTTGGGCAAGGCAATGAAATGAGCTGCTTTAGAAAAACGATCCATTATGGTTAGAATTACGGCGTTACCCAGAGATAAGGGGAGACCGGCGGAAAAATCTACCGCCACGTGGGACCAAGGTCAACTCAGGACAGGAAGCAGATGCAGCAGACCAGAAGGGGGCGAGTGGGAGGACTTTCCCCGGGCACGCACCTGACAGGCGGAGACATAAGCTCTTTGTCCATGGTGGACCACCAAAAATGTCGCCTCAGCAGGGGGCTCCGGGATGGCAGGCAAAACGGGAGCCATCAGTCCATTGCATAACCTGTGAGCGAACAGGATTCTGATTTTGACAGTGCACTTTGTAACTTGGTGGACATCAGTGAGCTACCCATAGAGTGACCAGTCCTGAACCTTGTTTTGACTGACGATTCATCTGCATCTCAGCCACAAACCCCATCTCAACCACAATCTCCATCAGATCTTCGGTTCATCTCATCTCTTGATACAGCTAGCCTCCATTAATCAGACTCTCCCTACAACCCATCTTCAGTCATTCGGAACTACATGCCCAGCACCTCACAGTCGCCACACCCATTCCCAGTCCCTTCTTTTTCTCATCACATTAAGTTAAAACTTTGCAAAGTCAGTGAAGTATATGAAAAAACTGGAGTTGGGTTGGATGTAACAAGAGGCATCAAAATGGAATACTGGACAAGTTGTCAATCAAAGCCTATGCCAAGAAGAATTAAATAAGATCTGTTGCCAGTGAATTGGTTGTCAAATATTCTTGCCTGAAGGAACCAGGAAGTGGCTCAGCATACGCCAGATGGAGCAAAAGTATTAAGTGTAAGGTTGACAACTACCGCTCCAAACTGCATGAGGCTGGCTGTAATGAGGTTGCAGTCAATCGAAAAAGAGAGAGAGGAGATGGCTGTGACCCTAACATATTCTCTTTAAAGAAACCAGAACATCCAGAAAAGTATGATGAAGCTGCTTTAGAACAGGAGAGATGCCTCTTGGTGGATGAATTAAAGAAGAGGGGAAAGGACTTGGCTCTGATCAGACAAAAGATGGAGCTCACATTCTCCCTGATGAGAAAGAAAATCGTGGCGATGCAGCCTTTGGTCAAGGAAGAACAAAAGAGGGATGGCCAGCTCTCTTCTCGGAAGAACGGATAAAGATTTTTTTCACATTGACACAATCTGTGCTCATGAGTATAGATCCTTAGTACTGTGTTCTGTTTGTGTGTGTGTGTGTGTGAGATCTGTGCAGAGTTTATGTGCATTACCACTAACTACCTGTTGAAGACGTTCATGACACTTGATATGTATTCTATTCAACTGATTAAACCCTTCTGGGCCAGAAAAGGAGCTTTCAACAGGGAAATTCTTCTCCTACAGATATCCATAGTAAGACTTTTTTGATTTATAGTTATTTATATTTCTACATGATCTGTCCTAAACAGTAAGTGATAAACTACTCTGGATAAGGGTGTGCACATTTCTCTAGAAGTAAAATAGTATTTCAGTCATGTTTGGATTATTTGGTTTATTTATAATCATGATTATCCATCCCCAAAACTAAACATATTGTCAATTTTAGACATTAGTCAATTTTAGAAAAAAAAAGTGAGGTGAGGAGCTCGGTCACACGGGAGGAGCTCGGAGTAGAGCCGCTGCTCCTACACGTTGAGCGGAACCAGCTGAGGTGGCTCGGGCATCTGCTCAGGATGCCTCCTGGACGCCTCCCTAGGGAGGTGTTCTGGGCATGTCCCACCGGGAGGAGGCCTCGGGGAAGACCCAGGACACACTGGAGGGACTATGTCTCTCGGCTGGCCTGGGAACGCCTTGGGGTCCCACCGGAGGAGCTGGAGGACGTGTCCGGGGTGAGGGAAGTCTGGGAGTCCCTGCTTAGACTGCTGCCCCCGCGACCCGGCCCCGGATAAGCGGAAGAAAATGGATGGATGGAGAAAAAAAAAGTTATTTAATTCAAATTTATATATATATATATATATATATATATATATATAAATATATAAAATAAAATTGCCTGTTTATATAAGTAAGCTTTCATAAATGTAATTTCATTGATAATAGAGGAATAGTGAGGACTGCTTCTGAATTTAAGATAACATCATTTATTGTAAGAGTTGGATTGAGAATTGGGACTGACTATGTCTCGTTTTATTATTCATTTGTGTTTTCGGTGTCAAACATTGTCCAGCAACGGTGAACCATTTCTCTTGAAGGATTACCCACATTTGTTCAGAACACTGAGAGCAAACTGTTTTTTACCTGCCTCGTGAGTTAAAGTTCACACAAATTATGCCTTAATTGATTTTAAATATTTAAATATTTAGTGGGTTGCTATAACTGTTATTGAGAGATAGATAGATATTTATTTTACAATACATTTGTTTTAACAGGACATAGATCCAGCTGAGAGGTCCACCAAAGGTGTGAAGGCGGGCATCCTTGCTGTTCTAGATGACTCCACTGGACCTGCTTCAGAGTCCACTGTCATCAACATTGGGATTGTGTTGGAAGAGGACAGCATTCTCACTGATCTGTCAGACCTTCCCACTGCCTGTGCCTACCTTTTTGGACTTCTTTATGTACTATATATAGCATTTAAATATAGAACAAGTGCAAATTTGAAGCTATTCAAATATTTTCATGGAACTGACTCCTACGTGCTCCCAGCGAGTTAGAAGCTTTAAAACAAAGTTACTAGTCTGAAGTCCTGGAAATGCATCTTGATTCAGTGACACTGAAATCCTACGTGTTGGGGCACTGTAAAAAAAAAAGTGATTAATATAAGGCACACTCTTACAACCCTCATTTTTTATGTTCATGCAATTGCATTGCTTTGTTTGAAGAGTTTCTATTACAGTTTGGTAGATAAAAGTATTTTAGGGTTTTAGCTTGGACAGTGTAAGTTTATATTGTTCAAATATACAGTTGAATGTGCGTTCATTTGCAATGTACAATAATTGTACACTGTAAATAAAGTTTTTTACTTGACCTGGTTATGTTTTGAGAAAATGCATTATGCAATTATTAGAAAATAAAATGGGCGAGCAAAAGAAAATGCATTAAGATTGTGATGGTAAATGTTTTGAGCTAATGGTAAAAAGTAAGTAATAAAATACATTGTGCTCATGATGAGTGATAAGTTCTGCAAGCAAAAAGAAATTATTTATTTTAACCAATAAAAATAAGTCCAGGAAAACATCAAAGATAAATTGTGTGAAAAAAATAATTTAAGTTGGAGCAACTTAAAAAAGTTAGTTGGGCTTTTCAAATAAAAAGGGCAACCTGTTGCCATATATATATATATATATATATATATATATATATATATATATATATATATATATATAGAGAGAGAGAGAGAGAGAGAGTAAACAAAAAGGGTGAAGGTGTGTGTGCATTTTTTAGAGATAATTTAGTTACTCACAGATTGTCATTTGGGGTATCTTTTGAGTATGTTTCATTCAAAATGGAGCTAAAACAATCCCCCTCCATACTCTACTTAGTCATATACAAACCTCCCCAGCACTGTCTGAGTTTTATTGATGATTTTCCTGAGATGCTTTCAGTCGTATGCACAGACTTTGATGGTTTAGTCATTACAGGTGATTTTAATGTACATTTGGATAATGCGTTTGACAGAAATGCTAAAGAGCTCAGTTCTGTCCTTGAAACCTTTGGTCTGACTCAGCATGTCAGCGAGCCCACCCACAACAGAGGACACACTCTGGACCTGCTCATTACAAAAGGAGTAAATATTTCAAATGTCAATGTGGTGGATGTTGCTCTGTCTGATCATTTCTGTGTCTTCTTTGACCTGTCTGTTATTCCCAAACCAGCGGCTGGTCCTGCAGTTGTTCGAAGGAGACACATAAATGATAACACAGGTGCACTGTTCACGGAAATGATACACTTTGAAAATGCCTCATGTTCTAATGTTGATGATTTGCTGAACTCTGTAACTTCAAGTGTTTTGAATGTTCTGGACACCATTGCCCCAATGAAGGTTAAAATGGTTAAAGATTAGCAGAAAGTGCCATGGAGGAATGATGACTTGGTCGCGGCACAGAAAAGGGAGTGCCGGAGGGCCGAGCGGGAATGGCGCAAGTCAAAGCTCCAGATTCATTATGAGATTTACAGAGAAAAGATGTATATGTACAACCACAGTTTATGTAGAACAAGGCAAAGGTATTTTTCTGACATTATTGGAAGTTGTAGTAACAACTCTCGTGTCCTGTTTGCAACGGTAAACAGATTAACAAACCCCCCAGCTCCACTGCCATTAGAACTAATTTCCACATCTAAGTGCAATGAGTTTGCAGTGTTCTTTAATGACAAGGTTCAGGGCATTAAAAATGCCATAAATTCCACAATGCATATAACAACCCAGCACCCACCTAGACACTTAGAGCTGACTCACTTTGCACCTGTAACTGACAAAACTGTCCAAGAGATTGTCACCAGTCTGAGTTCATCTACATGCCGCCTCGATGTGTTACCCACTAAATTTCTAAAGTCTGTGCTCAACAGTTTGCTGTCACCACTCACTCACATAGTTAATATGTCACTTCAATCTGGAACATTCCCAAGCGCTTTGAAAACTGCGGTTATCAAGCCTCTCCTAAAGAAGAGCAGTCTTGATGCCACAATATTGAACAATTATCGACCGATCTCAAATCTGCCATTTTTAGGCAAAGTCCTCGAAAAAGTTGCTTACCAACAACTTATTAACTTCCTCGAAATGAACAACTCCTTTGATGTCTTCCAATCAGGTTTTAGACCCCACCACAGCACTGAGACTGCTCTTATCAAGGTGACAAATGACATCCGCCTGAACACTGATGCAGGCAAAGTCTCAGTCTTGATCCTGTTAGATCTGAGTGCTGCCTTTGACACTGTGGATCACGGGATTCTCTTACAGAGAGTAGGGGACTGGGTGGGTATCTCTAGTACTGCTCTAAACTGGTTCAAGTCCTATTTAGAAAACAGGGAGTACTTTGTTGAAATTGGAAAATGTATATCAGATAAAATGTCCCTGACCTGTGGGGTGCCCCAGGGTTCAATCCTGGGACTCCTGCTGTTCAATCTCTACATGCTGCCGTTAGGCCAGTTAATACGCAGCAATAATGTGTCTTACCACAACTATGCAGATGACACTCAGATCTATATCTCACTGGCAGCAGGTGAATATGGACCAGTGGATTCACTCTGCCACTGCATCGAGCAGATCAGTGTGTGGATGCAAAACAACTTTCTTCTGCTAAACTCAGACAAGACTGAAGTCATCATCTTTGGCCCACAGAAACATAGAGAAAGTGTCAGCAGTCACCTCCAGTCTCTCTCTCTAAAACCTTCAAATCAGGCTAGAAATCTAGGGGTAATAATGGACTCAGACTTGAACTTTAACAGCCACATCAAATCAATAACATCTGCAGCTTTTTACCACCTAAAAAACATAGCAAAAATCAAAGGTTTACTGTCAAAACCAGACTTAGAGAGACTTATCCATGCATTTGTCTCCAGTAGGTTAGACTACTGTAACGGCCTGCTCACTGGCCTCTCCAAACGAGCCTTAACACAGCTGCAGTACATCCAGAACGCTCCTGCTCGGGTCCTGACTAGAACCAGGAAGTACGAGCACATAAGTCCTGTGCTCAGGTCTCTGCACTGGCTTCCTGTAGCTCAAAGAATAGACTTTAAAGCAGCTCTGCTTGTGTATAAGTCTTTCCATGGCCTAGGTCCAAAGTATATCTCCGACATATTAGTGCCATATGAACCATCTCGCAATTTGAGGACTTCAGGGACCGGCCTCCTGCTGGTGCCCAGAGTCAGGACTAAACATGGGGAATCAGCGTTTCAGTTTTATGCAGCTAAAACTTGGAACAGTCTTCCTGAAGATGTGAGACAGGTCTCTACTTTGACAATATTTAAATTCAGGCTCAAAACGGTTCTGTTTAGCTGTGCATATGACTGAAAGGTTTTTATTCCGCACTCTTCTCCTTTAATGG
Source organism: Periophthalmus magnuspinnatus (assembly GCF_009829125.3). Taxonomy (NCBI): domain Eukaryota; kingdom Metazoa; phylum Chordata; class Actinopteri; order Gobiiformes; family Gobiidae; genus Periophthalmus; species Periophthalmus magnuspinnatus. Next base: position 27,460,048 of record NC_047146.1, on the reverse strand, counting down.
TAATTTTATGATGACAAAAGAAACATGGACTGATGGACTTTAATTAGACATAGTAAAGTGACAGGAAAGTATTTGAGAAGTGACAGGAAAGTTTTTTTGTAAAGTAATGGGAAAGTTCTTAAACTGAGCAAGACAGTGTTTAAAGAGTGCGAGAGAGAGTTTTTAAAGGGTGCAAACGAGTGGGTGAGAGAGTTGCAGATTGGGTGATTATTTATGTTTTGATTTGTGTTTTTAATGTCTTTCTTATTCTATAAAGCACTTTGAATTACCTTGTGAACGAATTGTGCTATACAAATAAACTTGTCTTGCATATATATATATATATATATATATATATATATATATAGCGTCAAAATAAGGTGGAAAATGGTTAACTAAAGTTATAATTTATTTAAAAGGAATGTTAAAGTAAGTAAGTAAGTAAGTAATGTTAAGTAAAAACTAACAAAAAGAGGCTCTTAACAGAGTAGGTTACAATGTGTACAAAAAGTAACAATTAAACAAAACAAACAGGTCTCAGAATTAACCAAAAAATGTAGGCAAGTCACAATTTCAAAGTCCATTTTACAAGAATCAATAACAAAGAACAAAAGTGGTGTGCTGTTCCTGTGTTCCTGCCAGAACCAAGCAGCCAGGAGTGGCAGGGGGGCGGGTCCTTTTAAAGGGGTGCTGCCACAGGTGGAAGGTCATGATTAGCCAGGCTTTTGATTGTTGCTCCAATCAGACGCAGGGCCTTGCTGTCAATCAGCAGCCAGCTGGAGGAGTACCACCTGGAGAGGTGTGTATATATATATATATATATATATATATATATATATATATATATATATATATATATATATATAATATATATATATATATATATATATATATATATATATATGCTTGATCTCACCTACTGTCATCATATTTCAAACTGTATTTGGTAAAAAAGTACTTAAAAATGTCAATGTATAAGTGTTATACAGTCAACTAATCAACAAATGAACAAACAATAATAATTAAAGCTGCAAGCAGCGACGATGGCCCTCACCCCACACGTGACCAGCAACCTCATGCATAATACGACGGCAACCTCGTGCATAATACAGGTGTAATTGACTTTTTTGCCCCTTTTGAGGTCCACAATTATCTCCCCAAGTTTCATGCCAATCAGACAAAGTTGTGTCTTTTACCTGCACTGTAGGGGGCGTATAGAGGTCACTGGCCACGTGCTCATTATGGTTCTCTATTCACAGTTTTATTCTGCATCAGTGATTAGAATTTAAGCTTTTTAGGCTGAACCATGTGTCTGTGAGGGGAAATCAAAGAAACAGGAAATGAAGGCGTTTTTCGGCGGCATGCGACGGGCGAACAGCATGAAATTTGTAGAAAACGAAGATGTTTTATGAAAATCCATGTGTCTAGATGTGGCATGTGAAATCTGAGCTCATTTGGACCAAAAACCTGGGACTAGATACGTTTTGAAATCACGCAGTGAAAAAAAGTGGCAAATTTTTGATCCAATATAGCTGACTTCCTGTCCGTCATAGGGCAGTGCTTCCATTCATTTTTATGCTTGTGTCACTGTGCTCTATCACTGCTCTGATTTTTGTGCATGTATTCCAAAATATACCAGCCTCCTCTCCCATAGGGGTCAACTTCTAGGTGGCGCAGTTGAGTCAGGAGGAATGCGACAGTGTCGTGATGCAATTTTATAAAATTTTTATCGAGCCGGTCGATCCTATATCTCCTTGTGAGACTTTTCGTGCATGTTCAGTGGGTAAAAAAAAGGCGGAAAAATGAAGAACAACGTTAATATGCAGCGTGGCCCTGGGCTGTGTGGCCCTGGCTCCATATAAGAGGGTTCTGTGGCTTTGCACTGGCAACCACATGCATAATACAGGCATGGTGTAATTGACTTTTTTGCCCCTTTTGAGGCCCACAATTATATCTCCAAGTTTCACGGCAATCAGACAATGTTGTGTCTATGTGTATGATAGGGGGCGCTATTATGTGTAGTGGCCATGTGCTTTTTTAAAAATTTTGTTCCTGTTTGGATTCTTCACCCATGGTAACATTTTGAGCTCTCTGGTACTACCTGTGCATGTCAGACATTTTTGAATGATTTTTTTTTGAGTCTTTGCATCCCTGTTGGTCAACCGTGGAAAATAACCCATGGCCATAATTACATTTTTTGGTTCTTTTGAAGCCCCCAATTTATTCCACAAATTTCGTAGGAAATGGATAATGTTGACTTTCACATTGGAGGTAGGGGCGCTATAGTGTTCATTTTGATTACAATTATTAGTGCATTCTATTAATTCCCTGATGTCACATGTGTGATGTGAATTTGAGCTGTGTATTACTGTCATTTTTATGCTTGTCTCAATGTGCTCTATCACTATTATGATTTTCATGCATGTATTCAAAAATTTACCAGTCTCCTCCCCCATAGCCAAATTTATAAAAAATTTAGCTGAGCCGGTCGATCCTATACCCATATGTGGGACTTTTCGTGCAAGTTCAGGGGATGAAAAATGCAATCGTTTGGGTGGAAAAATAAGAAAAAGAAACCGAGGAAGAACAATGCCTCTTGCCATGTCATGATGCCTGTTTGTTGCTGCCCTCCTGTACTCTCTCCCCCTCCCTCACCTGTCTGTCTGGAGCTGGGCGGAGTCTCTGACTCCTTCTGCACGCACCTGGAGCGCATTAGCGCAATCACCCTCACCTGTGGTGGCGTATAAGAAGACTCGGCAGACTACACTCGGAGCCAGACCGTCCGCGTGTAAAACGTGAATGTTCCAGCTCTGTTTTTTGCATTCCTGTTACCCGCCTGCTTGTTCTCATTTTGGATTTTGCCACCTTTCTAGACTCCTGCCCTCGCCCGCTCCTGCTCCTGCCTCTACGTTCCGGTACAGTCATCTCACTCCGCATTGCCTGTCTTGGTCTCCGGCGTCCCGCCTGCTTCTTACCCTGGGTCCCACTCCTTGGACTACTTGGCCCTGTCTGTCCTGGTCTCGTCCCCGCTCCCGTCTTCACTCCAGCCCCGGCTTCCCGTTCCCGACCTGCTCTCTGTCCGTCCTGCCTGCCTCCTGCTTCCTGGTTCCTCGTGTGTGTCACTTGAACTATTTAAGACTTTGATTCACAGACTTGTAAATAAACACTGTCAACCTGCTCTGAGTCCGCATACTTTGGTCCTGACCCGCACCGTTACGACATGCCATCACAAATAATTGCCAGTAATCGACCAGTAAAATTTCTGTAGCCATCATGTGTGCACTTGAGGCGTAAATACACTGGGAGGGTGATCAATTCTGACAGCTCAGTTGGTTGAGTGTTCGTCCACTGATCCAAAGGTTCATAACCCACTCTCAACATGAACATCATTGGTTGAGCAGCCAGATCCACTGACCCACAGGTTTACGGTGCAATTTCAGCTTCCAAAGATGCTGTTGTTGTGTCCGTGCGCAAGACACTTACCAAAGCTCACCAACAGTGTCAACATACACTGATATATGAATGATGTGTGTCTGAATGGGTCTGTCTGGGAGTGTAATTGTTTACACTTTACATATTTATCATGTTACCTTTTATTGATTTGAAGTTTCATTTTTTTTACAACTCTGAAACCCCCCTCCCTTTGCTCCCCATGCAAAGTTACTCTTCCTTCAGAGCGTTATCACAACACATTCAGAGTACAGCCTGCTAATGAAACTACTGCACAACACATCAGGATTGTGAAGTTGTAGTGTATTGTTTTATATCATAATTTGTATTTTTAGGAAAAATGGCCGTGCAGAAGCATGGGTTACGCAGGGTTGTGGGCTGAACCTGGGCTGTGCCGAAAGACCCCAGGCATAGGCTTGTAATGCTAACTGTCAAGAGGGCCTGGGGGAGATGACTAGATTACTCAAAGATGCATGAATGACATATAAAACCACTTCAAGCATGTTTTTGATAATGGAACAAAGCTCAAAGTGCAATATTTTTATATGGAGCGCCCATAGAGCATTTCAGGCCAAACTCTCTTTACCAGAAAAGTTACAGTGCACAGTCCAATGTCTTTCTTAATGGTGTAGAGCTTGATCTGGTCTCAGAATTTAAATACCTTGGAATCATCCTAGACCCAACATTGTCCTTTAAATGTCACGTAAAAAAAACATTCAGAATAACTTAAACATGACTGCTGCTAAAACCTACTTCTTAAATATCTAAATATAAAAATAAAGACAATCTAGCAAGCACCACACGAGCCATCGCCAGAGGTGATGTGCTGATCCCCCACAGACGGACCACCTTTGGTCAGAATGTATTATCTGTCCAAGGTGGGAACTTGTGGAATAGTCTCCCGGTAACCCTGAGAGAATGTCCCACATACAGTTCTTTTAAACAGTTCTTTTAAAGCCCAGATGAAAAACTGGTTATGGTTATGGTCAAACCAAACATGCACTCACCGCGTGTGTGGAATATGCAATATTTTTTATGGTGCAATAATGGGAACTGTGCAATGAGTGTAATGTGCAATGAATGGAATGTGCAATGAGTGTAATGTGCAATGATTGGAATGTGCAATGAGTGTAATGTGCAATGAATGGAATGTGCAATGAATGTAATGTGTAATGTGGAATGAATGGAATGTGCAATTGTGTGGAATGTGCAACCATGGGAACTGTGCAGTGAATGTAATGTTTATTTATTTGTTTATTTGATTGGGACAGTGCATGTTAATGAACATACATGACAAAAGCACGAATGTAAACACGCCGGATTGTAGCCATACAGCTAATTTCCATCCGTAGTCCCACGGGTCAGGGTCACAGGGATCAAACATACAACAACAATAAAATTTACATCAAACAATGATCAGGCCTTAAATACAATTTTCCAACCATACAATCTTACAATCTTACTCACCCTGCACAAAACTCCATCAACATTCACTCAGCCCATCATCCAGACCCACATGCAGCACACAATACCAAAACGGTCCACAAAAGATACACAATATATAATAAACAGCCTGTAGTGTGCAATTTTTAACTTGACCCTTTTGTGACCCCAGCCCCTGGGAGAACAGATGGAAATTAACCTTTGGCTATAATCTGACGTATTTACATTCATGTTGAATCATGTCTGTTCATCAATATGCAATGTCCCAGTCAAATAAATAAACAAATAAATGAATGAATAAATAAACAGGTACAAAATACATTCAGTACAGGCTACAGTGTCAGTTGTAGACTAAAGTTTTGATATAAAAATGCTGCACATCCTGTTTCATAATTGTGATTTTTCTTCCTTCAAATGTTTTCCCATAGACAGTTAAGGAGATCAGCTCTGGATTCAACTTCTCCATATCCTTCATCCAATGATAAATCTGTGTTTTAAAATAAGACAAAATTTAAAAACATTAAACAAATAAATGAAAAAAAATTGCAATTTAAAGGATTTCCGGTGTCATAGTGTAATGAGACAAAGATGGTAGCTGACTGCTTCATATATTCGATGGAATCATCTACCAAAAGTAAAATATGGTGAAAGGACAATGGAAAGCCTGGAAATACAAAATGCCAAAAGCATACAGTGCAGCACGATCTGAGCAGAAAACTTGATGGCATAAAAGAGTATTTTATCACTCACCTGAAGGATTATTAGGAACACCATACTAATACGGTGGTTGACCCCCTTTCGCCTTCAGAACTGCCTTAATTCTACATGGCATTGATTCAACAAGGTGCTGAAAGCATTTTTTAGAAATGTTGGCCCATATTGATAAGATAGCATCTTATGCAGTTGATGGAGATTTGTGGGATGGACATCCAGGGCATGAAGCTCCCATTCCACCACATCCCAAAGATGCTCTATCAGGTTGAGATCTGGTGACTGTGGGGGCCATTGTAGTACAGTGAACTCATTGTCATGTTCAAGAAACCAATTTGAAATGATTCGAGCTTTATGACATGGTGCATTATCCTGCTGGAAGTAGCCATCAGAGGATGGGTACATGGTGGTCATGAAGGGATGGACATGGTCAGAAACAATGTTCAGGTAGCCCCTGGCATTTAAACGATGCCCAATTGGAGAAGAAAACATCCCCCACACCATTACACCACCACCACCACCAGCCTGCACAGTGGTAACAAGGCATGATGGATCCATGTTCTCATTCTGTTTACGCCAAATTCTGACTCTACCATTTGAATGTCTCAACAGAAATCGAGACTCATCAGACCAGGCAACATTTTTTCCAGTCTTCAACTGTCCAATTTTGGTGAGCTCGTGCAAATTGTAGCCTCTTTTTCCTATTTGTAGTGGTGATGAGTGGTACCCGGTGGGGTCTTCTGCTGTTGTAGCCCATCTACCTCAAGGTTGTGCGTGTTGTGGCTTCGCAAATCCTTTGCTGCATTCCTCGGTTGTAACGAGTGGTTATTTCAGTCAACGTTGCTCTTCTATCAGCTTGAATCACTCAGCCCATTCTCCTCTGACCTCTAGCATCAACAAGGAATTTTTGCCCATAGGACTGCCGCATACTGGATGTTTTTCCCTTTTCACACCATTCTTTGTAAACCCTAGAAATGGTTGTGCGTGAAAATCCCAGTAACTGAGCAGATTGTGAAATACTCAGACCGGCCCGTCTGGCACCAATAACCATGCCACGCTCAAAATTGCTTAAATCACCTTTCTTTCCCATTCTCACATTCAGTTTGGAGTTCAGGAGATTGTCTTGACCAGGACCACACCCCTAAATGCATTGAAGCAACTGCCATGTGATTGGCTGATTAGATAATTGCATTAAGGAGAAATTGAACAGGTGTTCCTAATAAGCCTTTAGGTGAGTGTAAAAAATCTGACAGAGCGAATGGAGAATGCAGAAAGTGGGGCATGGGGACAAATCTTGAATCCAGATCCCAAAGAAATAATATTAATCTCTTTGGAGTGGGAGAAGGGAAAGAAGGGAACTCTGTTTCTATAGCACAAGTTACCTCTGCCAGATGCCTGGACGAGCCCACATTGTTCCCCCACACAGACCTTGTCCCAGTGCCCTTCTGAGACCGACTGGTCAATTTTCCGCAATTCATGACTAAAGAATTGATGTTCTGAGAAGCTTGGAAAAAGGCACGGGTCCAACTAACTGGCCGAACCATTTATTTTGACCATGATTATGCCACAGACATCAATCAAAAATGCAGTAAAAATGTATGGACTATCTTGATTGCTGTATTTGTTCATTTCTCTACCAGTCCAAGTACCAGGCATACAATTTGCTGAATGGGATCAACTTGTGAATTGATTGTTTTGGAAGGGAACAAAATCAAGGGTAAAATTAAAATGATTAAAAAAGGAAATGCAGTTTTATATTATTTAGATAGAAATTATGATGGGAGCACACAAAGATCTACCTTCCAACAGAAAAATTGCAACTTGAATTGTCAGAGAATGACTGGCACTGCATGTCTCTTATAGCACGCTTCCACCTGCTCAAGACAATGGAGAGAATTTGAATAGAAAACCTGATGAGGTATTTTAGCACTCTCGCATCAAAAGTAAGCAACTGAAAACTCACAAACAGTATGAGAGAAAGAGTATTTGTATATCTGAAACTGAGTGATTGTGTGTGCATATGTGTGTGTGTGTGTGGGGGGGTGTGTGTGTGTGGGTGTGTGTGTGTGAATAAATTGGTATGGTTATGTATGTGTGTGAACTGAATGTTTTTAGAACTGGTGTATTTGAGGAGCGAGATGTGTTGTATTAGATGTTTGTACAATATGTTTACAGGTCTTTCATCCATCTACACCAAACTGTTACTTTTGCTTAAACATCAGCCTCTCCAGGGACTACAGGTGGAAATTTGCTATAACCTGGCGCCATACATCTCCCCTGTTTTTTTAGGTCAATGTATTGTTGTGCACTGTCCCTGTTCAACTAAGCATACCGTACCATATCACAATGACCCACACCTTATGTACTGAGGCTTGTTGCTTAAAAAGGCTTGTTGCAAGAAAGTTATCATAAGGAATTGGTTGAAGACTGACTCTTGGAAATTGAAACGATGGCTGTATACAGTAGAAGATATTTACAGGACGGACAAAATGTTTTGAAATTGAAAGCTTGTAAATTTGAGAAATGATGGGCAAAATGGTCTATTTACAAAGCTCACTTCCATGTAAGGTCTGCTTTTGTCGATGTTTGTTAAACTTTGAAAGAGCACAAATAAAAAATATATGAAAAAAATTGCAATTTATGAATCAAAGTTACAAGTTTCTTATCTTGTCCATTGGGTGGTACTTTGTGTAGTCATTTAAGCTGTAGCTTAAATATCACTGTGCAACATCACTGTAGTGGAATATAAATAGTCAAATTTAAATGGACTAGACTGCAATGTAAAGTGCATTTTCAAAACTCACCTGTAACAATTGTCTGATCTAAGAATTAGGAACAAAAACAAAGTTAGCACAGATTTAACCTCCATTTCTGAAAATATTCTTGAACTACTACTGTGCCCGTGCACAGATAAAGGTGTACAAGTGTTGAATTATTAACATTTATGGTTTTCTCTAAGATATAGAAGTACTAAGTGGTGGAAGTAACCTGTAATAACTTGTGTTGTTTGTGTGACATTTTCAAAAGAACAGATATTAAATTATGGCTTCATGCTTTTGAAAATAACTTTGGGCAGATTGTATTGTGTTATTATACATTGATAACGTAACCTGTTATAGAGCTCACAGCCTTGATCCGGGCTGTCCTCCCTACTTTACAACACTACAGGAACGTACATATACTTCTGCATCACCCACATAAACGATCTACATTTCAAATGACAGCTACAGTGCTCCTTTTCGAATATTCATTTTCACCTGCAATCACCACACTGCTGACAGAAAACCTGTTTTTACAGAAAAGCAAAAACCACTTAACTTTGAGGGCTCTGGTTCTGTCAAACATCAACATATTCCCAGAAAGTTTGTCTCATTTGTTCTGTACAGGTCCAGAGAATATAATCCACAAAATAACTTAGATCTTCCATGTCGAATCTACTGTAGGAAAATATTCCAAATGTGAAATCTGCTCCGTCACTTTTTTGCATTACTTTTGGTCATTTCAGGCATAATAAACTTCAGACAGCACCAACTTTGCTTCTCAATGCTAAACACACACTAGATTGTCATTGACACAAAGCTTGCCCAATAAGGTCACGTTTGTGGTTTTACTGAAGCCCCAATGAGTACTACAGATGACTCAAAGTTTACACCCCACTCTCCCCCTTACAGCCAATCAGCAGCGGAACATGATGGTGTACAGCCTGCCATGCTTTTCTGTAGACAGACGGAGCATCACGAGTGTGCAAAGGAAACCACGTGGATCCAGTGACTATATGCGTAATTCATGTGCATTTTTCACACTGTTGTTTTGCAACAGTTTTGCGTTCTAAAAATAACAAAAAGTAGGCGATCGTGGCATCCCTGAGCTGGAGCGGTTCATGGCAAAGAGTGAAGAATGAATCATAAGAGAAAAGAGGCGAGGCTTAGCTAAATCATGAGAATAAAGGGCAGGGCTTAGCGTGAATTATACAAGAAAATCATATGAATCATATAAGGGAAAAGGGGTGGGGCTTAGCATGAATCACACAGTCTCACAGAAAAAGGGGTGGGGCTAAGTATGAATCATATGAGGGGGAAATGGCGGGGCTTAGCATGAATCACATGACTGTCACAGAGAAAAAGGGGCAGGGCTTAGCTTGAATCATATGAGGGAAAAAGGGGCGGGGCTTAGTGTGAATCACGAGAAAAGGGGCGGGGGTTAGCATAAATCACATGACTGTCACAGAGAAAAAGGGTGGGGCTTAGCGTGAATGATATGTGGAAAAAGAGGCAGGGTGTAGTGTGAATCATGAGGGAAAAGGGGCGGGGCTTAGTGTGAATCATATGAGAAAACAGGCAGGGCTTATGTCAAGAAAACTCTGTTCTAGATGCGCTGTTTTACCAAGAAAGACTCAAAATGGGTATTAGACTTTGATTTACTCTGATCAGAGGGGACAAGAGGGAAAGAGCACAGAAGAAACTACACAGATGTGCTTCCATGAAGTCTGCTCTGCCTTCTCCATCATCTCCTCCTCAATCGAGCCTTTTTATTAACAGCTTGACATTCCAACAATTTCCTTATCTGTAAGTAGAACAGGGGTGGGCAAACTTTTTGGCTCAGGGGCCACATTGACTTTTAAAATTTGACAGATGGGCCGGGTCAGCACAAGATAGGATAATATAAAAAAATGCATTTGTTAACAGTACATATCAAACATAAACAGAAAAATCAATATTATTAACATACTTTTTAATGAGAACAGTGTTGTTGATCACCCATTTTAGCCAGTGCATCAAAATCTGGTGGTAATCCTGTTGTGGCAATTCTCAGAACAGATCTGAGGTGTTCATCAGTCATCTGGGATCTGTGGGGTGCTTTGTTGGTGTTCATCACACTAAAAGTCTGTTCACACACATATGTAGAGCCAAACAACACCAGCATGCTCTTTGCCATCTTCTGGATGTTTGGAAATTTGACTGCACTTAATGAAGCATAAAACCCATCCAGTTTCAGGGAGTTAAACTTGTCCTTTAACATCATGTCACACTGGAGATCAATCAGTTCCAACTGCAACTCCTGTGGCACCGTTTCTGGGTCTTGTGAGAAGGGACATGACACCAGCTGAAGTGCCCTGTCAATTTTTCCAAAATCACAAAACCAACGGCAGAATTCCTCATGCAGGTCATCCAGTGATTTCCTATATTTTTTCACATGTTGCAGGGCCTCTTTTAACGTAGCCAGTGTGGGAAAATGAGCAAATGACTTGTCTGATATTTGCTTCGAAAATAAAAGCAGCTTGGTTTTGAAGGCTCTGACGTTTGCTTGCATTTCATGCACAAACTGTTTTTTTCCTTGTAGCTTTACATTCAGCTCATTCATGTGTGTCAGTATGTCCACAGTAAAAGCTAAATCACAAAGCCAATCTGTGTCATTCAGCTCAGGAAAATTGTCAGTATTCCCATGTTGCTCTAAAAATGAAATAATCTCCTGTTTGAGCTCCCACACACGTTGACATACTTTTCCCATACTTAACAAGCGGACATTAGAATGGTAAAGTAAGTCCGTGTGATCAGCGTCAGTTTCTTCAAGAAAATGAATAAACTGACGATGGTGAAGTCCCCTCGCTCGAATAAAGTTAACGAGTTTAACAACTGGCTTCGCTACGTGGTCAAGCTTCAGCACGGAATTACACAGTACTTCCTGGTGAATTATGCAGTGTAGGAAAATTACCTCCTGCTCAGGATTGTCCTCTTTCACTCTGTCCTGAATTCTCTTGAGCATCCCGACGTTTTTTCCCATCAGATTTGGTGATCCATCTGTGGTAATGTTGGCGAGTGCACTCCAAGGTAACTTGTGCCTGTGTATGACCGCTGACACACTGTTAAATAAATCCTCTCCCCGTGTTTTTCCTTTCAGGGATTCCATATCCAAAAACTCCTCCGTTATCTCAAAATTCTCAATAATCCCTCTGATAAAAATTAAAAGCTGAGCGGTGTCCTTTATATCAGTGCTTTCGTCCAGTGCCAAAGAATATAATGTAAATGATTCCGCTTTTTTGTTTAGCTTGCTTGTTAAGTGTTCGTCAATTACTTCAATACGGCGAATCACTGATCTGCGTGATACGTTTTTTTTTTTCAAATTTGTTCTTGCTCTCTGGACATAAAATACTTGCTGTCTCTGCCATGCACTCTTTAAGAAACTCTCCTTCGGAGAAAGGCTTGCTGGCTTTGGCTAGTTTGAATGCCAGTAAATAACTTGCCTTCGTGCTTGCTTCTTGGATGGAAGTTGCTCGTATAAAGGTGTTTTGCTGAGCCTGCAGGGTAGCTACCAACCTGTCAGCGGTCTCAGTACGTTCTTGTATTGAAAGGGTGCTGGCGTAATTAGCATGCTTGGTGGAAAAGTGGCGGCTGATGTTGTATTCTTTTAAAACTGCAACAGATTCTTGGCAAATAAGACATACAGCCTTGGACCGGACTTCAGTAAAAAAGTATTTAAGCGTCCATTCTTTCTTAAACACCCGGCACTCACTGTCAACTTTTCTTTTCTTTGACATTGCTGCAGGTGGGTTCTGATCGGACCAGTAGAAGAAGGGTCACTGCGCCAACAGCGACACCTGGTGTTAAATACATGTCACTACAAGTCAAAATGAACGCAATCATTCATATCAAACCTTAATTCTTTACAAATTTTTTATCCGGCGGGCTGGATTAAAAGGGGCAACGGGCCGGATCTGACCCCCGGGCCTTAGTTTGCCCACCTCTGCAGTAGAACAACATCCCAGACCACTCCCCACATTCACATGGCCTTTCTGTTATTTTAGGTTACTCATCTGTTGACCATTCAACTTTTCAACTTAGTTCAATTGCTTTACAACTTGATTACTTTACGACTTGATTAAACAGACTTGTAGTTTCCCAATCACATCTTGTTAGTCTGTAACATAATATAAACACACAATTCATTAATGATAAAAATAAAAGCATGATTTCATTCACAGCTTAGCATGAATCACAGGAGTCTCACAGAAAAATTGTGGGGCTTAGCGTGAATCATATGAGAAAAAGTTCAGGGTTTAACATGAATTATATGAGGAAAAAGGAAATCACAAGTCTGTACTATAGATATATGTATGAGCTTGCAGCTGGCTGGCTCATCTGGTAAGTCATCTGACTTTCATACGAGGGACCAACAGCCAGAGCAAGGCTTGTGATGGGCAGTTGTACCTCAGTGTGTGTATCACACTTTTCCCCTTGTGTGTCGAGACTGTATCATGCTGTGTTGGGTATGAGTATGGGTATGGGTTCCATCTAGTGGTTTACAAAATGTACTGCAGCTATACTACAAAAGAAACACACCGTAATGAGTTTGCATAACTAAGTGCAGGATATTACTTTTTCCATGTGAACATAACAATTGGGCCTATGTTCAATAATCTCTATGTGAAATTAGAGCGAATATTCTTGTGATGAGTAATTGTGTGTGTCATGAGTGCTTGTGAACATTTTACACATTGTGCTTGTGATTTGAGTGCTTGTCTTTTTTTCTCTTTTTTTATGGCATCAGCCATAAAACTTGCGTTTCTTCTGCTCTGAGACACCTCCATATCTAGTTGTTGCCACAGGTTGTCTACAAAACATGACATGATTCACATAAAATGTAAATCCTAAATATCAACAAATACATTTTGAATAAATAAATACATAACTGAACTAGACGATGCTGGCAAATTGGATGAGGGGCCAGGCTGATCTTCCTGTGGTGTTCAAGGTGGACCAGAAATTCCCATCTCTGCAGCACATTCAGATTTTAGTCGCTTCACTGCTTCATTCTTGTTCCCATTTAAAAAACCAAGTGCTTTGTATCATGGGTCCAACAAGGTAGCAAGAGAGCGATGGCCACAAGATTCATAACTGTTTAAGGTTTCCATGACTCTTTTGTCCAGTTCCTGACAGTTTTTTTCCAACTGATGTTTGCAAAGATGGGGCACATTTTTGCATTGTATGGTGAAGCATTTTCATCATTAGTTTTGTTTTGCTTCCACTCACTTGCTTCTACTCTGAAAGCTCCACAGTAGCAGAATTAAAAGGGACAAGCACAACCAGGACTTCTGCAATGATGTTATGCTCCTCATCAGTACGTGCAGGCATCGGTGTTTTTAAGGATGCCAGACTCACCGAAACAGGGTCTTTTTGGCTTGCTACTCTTGACAGCATTTGATAAGTGCTGTTCCAGCGTGTTGGAACTTCATTTATTAGCTTCAAAATTGGTCTTTCCATTTGCTGTTGCACTGCTTTTCCTTGGTGACAGTGCTGGAACAAAAATAGGTGGCACATTTTTTGGTTTTATTTCGGATATCAGTTAGGTCTGACACTTGATAGCAAGATTTTTTAACTATCAAATTTAAAGTGTGTGCGATGCAAGGACTATGCCCAATTTTTAATAGTCTCGCTGTTGCTATCATATTTGCACCAGCATCAGTCACAAAGCGTTCAACCTTTCCTGCAATGGCCCAGCTGTCAATCAGATGTTGTGTGACCTAAAAAAATACATAAATAAATAACAAGTTCTTACATGACACCAACACATACTGTACTGAATATTTTCAATAAACCTACCTCAGCAATATTCTCTACTGTGTGGCTCTGGGGAAAGTATTTAACTCCGAGCACAGTGGTGCACATTTTATTTTCAGTATCAACAAAGTGGCCAGTCACAGCCAAGTAGGCCTCCATGTTTATTGAAGTCCACATATCAGTGGTAAGGCTGACTGCATTGGTGGAGTGTAATCTTTATTTAATATTTACAATGCATCGATTTAGGGCCTCTTTTCTAGAAGCTTGAAGTGAAAAGGAAAGGTGTTTGATTTAGATTTCTATTAGCCTCCATAATAATTACTGACTGATTACAAAATACTAATCCAACAGTGTCCATTCCTGGTGTATTTTGTTCTTTCAAGGCGAGCATTGATGATGTGTTTCGGGTTGCATAGGACAACTCCGTTGACTATTGACGACATTTCACCTGTGGGTCATAAAAATATATATAAAAAACTTTGTCTGCCGTGGAAACGGGAATGGAATACAAATTACCTTATCTGGTGTTATAAGATCAAAATGATCCCACATGGCAGAAAACTTTCTCTTTCTTGGAGGGTCCATAGTGACGAACGGAGTCCTAGCAACAAGTGGCTTGATCTGTGCTGGACTTCCTGATGTAGAACTGGCGCCTCAACGTCACGTGACACAATGGCCGTGTCCCAATTCGCCAAATGCACCCTTTGAAGGGTCCCTTCGAAGTACTCTTCAAAGTGTAGTTTGAAGATTCCGGTTGAGAATCTGCCCTCCTCAGTGTAGCCGCCATCTTGCTGAAGTGGGACAGGCTTACACCACGGACCGCACTTCCACCGCTGTCTTTGAGCGTACGATACGTATATTATGTACGTTATTTTTTAATGATTTATTATTTAATAGAAGAAAAGTCAAGATGTCGTCGTCACAGCCGTTTCTTTCTGTTTAGATTGAATATCAATAGGCAAATATAACGTTCGAGGTGATTTTTTTACTCAATTGTAGCTACTTCATAACTTTAACAAAATGTACCTTGTGAAAACGTAATAACAGAGACAGAGGTAACAATATCATTTTGACATTCATAGTCTATAAACCAGAGAACACTGATTAGTTGTACATATATTGGGATATTGCAGTTTAATGGTCCGGTATTTTGGCCAGTGGCTACACCACTTTAATAACAGTAGAGGGCACTGTTTCCCTTCTATGTTGTGCCAGTTCTTTTCATCTGATTATTATCAGGTATTTTCTAGCAGTGCAGCGCTACATCAAGCTAGTATCTTGATTTACTAACACGAAAGTAAATGACACGTGCCCACGAGGGGGTGCAGACCTATGGAATGTACCGGAACACATGAAGATTTTGTGCACGTCTCAGGACTCTCTTCTGTCCTTTCCTGAGAGTCCGTTGCTTCATTGTTCACATTACCTGTGTGGAACTCATTAAACTCTTCTGACTTTATGTTTCATTCTCTTGGTCTTTGACACTTACAATTGAAACGAACATTCTTACTGCAGTAATATTTTTTTATGATAATAATATCTTCTTATTGTCTAACAATAACTCCACATTCCTTTATTCCATGTAACTCCCCTCCTTTTTAATAATCAAACACACTGTACAGATCTTTATTCAGATTTAACAGTTTCATGTCACACTGTTGTAGATGAGGTAAACCAGTATGAACATTTGAACGTGTATTGCACAACGGACTCCATTTTCTTCTCTTTTTTGTGTAGCCGCGGTGCATGATGGGATATAGAAGTGCGTGAAGTGTGCACGGATGCACGCTTTGGTTACGTCCGATCTCCATGGAAACGGTGCAAAGGGAAGGGCAGGTTTGTCGGCCGCATTCAGTAGGGTGTGTTGAAATGGGACAGCCCTTGTCGCGCCGGAAATTACGTAACTGCCCTTCGATGCACACTTCGAATGGTGATTCTAAGGCCAATTTGGCGAACTGGGACACGGCCCACGTGATACAATACGACAGTCACTGTGTCGGTCACGTGACTTTTCTTAAAGCGATACGCTCAGTGACACAGCTCGACTGAGCCATTGCTTTCAGTGCATGATGGGTGTATCGGTGCCTCGGCTCGTCTAAGCAAGACCCTTCACACTACTGCCTCCCGTCAATCACATGAGAAAAGGCTTAGCATGAATCACATGAGAAAAGAGGCGAGGCTTAGCGTGAATCACGTGAGAAAAGGGGCAGGGCTTAACATGAATCATACAAGAAAAAAGGATGGGGCTAAGCGTGAATCATGAGAAAAGTGGCAGGGCTTAGCATGAATCACATGACTGTCACAGAGAAATAAGGCTGGGACTTACCGTGAATCATATGAGAAAAGGGGCGGGGCTTAGCATGAATCACACGAGTCTTACGAAAAAAGTGGGTGGATCTTAGCGTGAATCATAAAAGGGATGGAAAAAGGGATGAGGCGTAGCATGACTCATGAGAAAAGGGGCGTGGCTTAGCGTGAATGACGTCAGAGAAAAGGGTTGGCACTCATCATAGAAAAGGGGTGGGGCTTAGCGCGAATCATACAAGAAAAAGGGTGGGGACCCTTCACACCACTACTTCCTGTGAATCACACGAGAAAATGGGCGGGGCTTACTGTGAATCACATGAGAAACGAGGTGGGGCTTAGCATGAATTATATGAGGAAAAAGGGGCTTAGCGTGAATCATACAATTCACAGAAAAAGGGCAGGGCTTAATGTGAATGACGTCAGAGAATAGGGTAAGCACTCATCATAGAAAAGGGGTGGGGCTTAGCACGAATCATACAAGAAAAAGGGTGGGGCTTAGCATGAATCATGAGAAAAGTGGCAGGGCTTAATGTGAATCACAGCTGTCACAGAGAAAAGGGATGGGACTTAGCATTACTCATGAGAATAAGGCTTAGCATGAATCAGGAGAATAAGGGCTGGGGCTTACTGTGTATCATACGAGGAAAAGAGCGGGGCTTAGTGTGAATCACATGACAGAAAAATGTTGGGGCTTATCATAAATTGTATGAGGAAAAGGGGCGGCTTAATGTGAATCATATGAGAAAAAGGGCAGAACTTAGCATGCATGAATCACATGACTGAGGAAACAGGCATGGTTTAGCATGAATGACGTCAGAGAAAAGGGTTAGCACTCTCTCACTCAATCATAGAAAAGGGGTGGGGCTTAACGTGAATCATGTGAGAAAAAGTTCGGAGTTTAGCATGAATCACATGACTGTCATAGAGAAAAACCATGGGGCTTAGCGTGAATCATATGAGAAAAGGGGCGGGGCTTAGCATGAATCATGAGGAATAAAGGGCGAGGCTTAGCATGATTCAGGCTGTCGTTTAGCGTGAAGAGGGGCGAATCACATAACTGTCACAGAGAAAAAGGGGTAGGGCTTAGCATGAATCCCATGACTCTCATAGAAAAAGGGGGAGGGGTTTAGCGTGAATTATGAGGGAAAAACGGGCGAGGCTTAGCATGAATCATATGAGGAAAAGGGCGCGGCTTGGTGTGAATCACACAATTCACAGAGAAAAAGGGCAGAGCTTAGTGTGAATGACGTCAGAGAAAAGGGTTAGCACTAATCATAGAAAAGGGGTGGGGCTTAGTCCGAATCATATGACAAAAAGTTCCGGGCCTACCGTGAATCACATGACTGTCATAAGAGGGGCTTGTATCCTTGTATGTAACTTGTATTTTCCAATTTGGGCATGGGATCAGCAAAGTATAAATTGATTCTTGTTCATTTTTCAAGAAAGAAAAAAACAAAACAAACATTACTTGATTAATGAAATGTACTATATAGCCCTATGTATGGGGAAAGTTGTTTAGTTTCAGTCAATTAACATAATTTTATTTATTTCCGAGGGACAATTTAAGCACAGTTAAATCACAAAAAATAAACAGACGATGCTTAGATAAGATTTTTGAATTGAATGCAATTGTGTGTTGATATGGGTGTATAGAACATTTCCTGTTTTAAGTTTATAAAGTAAGGACAAACAAAATGCATTTTGACAGGGCATGTGACAACCGTTTTTTTATTCATTGTCAAATTCTCTACAATCTACTAAACCAGTGTTCATAATAATTCAATGTTGAAAGTGGTGAATGTTTATTCATCTAGGCTATATTTTAAATGTTACATATAAGATAAAATCATCCTTTATTGTCTTGGGACAGGGGGCCACATTTCAGTTGGCGTTTGTCCACTGATCTGAAGGTTGGCAGTTTGAATCCTGCTCTCGACGTAAACATCCTTAGTTAAGTGGTCATATCCACTGACCCACAAGTTGGTGATCTGATTCCAGCCCCACAGATGAAAGCTGTTGTTGTGTCCTTGGACAAGACATTTAACCCACCTCACCCCCAGTGTCTGTGTACGCTGGCATGGAATGGGTGAGTGCTTTTTTTAATGTAAAGTGTTTTGAGTGCCTTGAATGTGGAAAAGTGCTACATAAAAATGATAATTTACCACATGCTTTAACACAGAGAAAATCCTTTTTTTATTTTTTCCATTTGGTCTACCTCTGTATGGAAGCCCGTTTCCGCCATGAAAAAAAAAATAAAAGCCCCACAGAAAGTCGAAATTACGAGTTTTAAACTCGTAATTATGAGTTTAAAACTCGTAATTATGAGTTTAAAACTCGTAATTATGAGTTTAAAACTCGTAATTATGAGTTTAAAACTCGTAATTATGAGTTTAAAACTCGTAATTACGAGTTTAAAACTCGTAATTTCGACTTTTAAAACTACTAATTATGAGTTTAAAACTCGTAATTAGGACTTTTAAAAGTATGAATTATGAGTTTATAACTCGTAATTTTGGGAATGTAACATTTACAAAAAGTGAACCTTATCAATTTTGATTAAATGAATTTGGTATTTTAATAATTTCCTCAATAAACCAGCGGGGTTGTGACCAGCTGGCACTCTGCTCAGACCAGGAAAACGAGCGCTCACAGACACAGAGCACAGCTCATGAGTGGTCAGAACAGCACTCAGGGCCCACTGATTTGTTCAAGACGCCAGAAACTTTACTGGAGCTTAATTTATTCATTTTTTAAAAGTATGTAGGTGATAAACATAACAGTCCTCCTCCTGTCTCCTCTGCTCTGTACACTCAGTTGCAGTGTGCTACAAGCTCAATTAAGACTTTAAAAGTTCTAATTACGAGTTTTAAACTCATAATTAGTAGTTTTAAAACTCATAATTACGAGTTTTAAACTCATAATTAGTAGTTTTAAAAGTCGAAATTACGAGTTTTAAACTCGTAATTACGAGTTTTAAACTCATAATTACGAGTTTTAAACTCATAATTACGAGTTTTAAACTCATAATTACGAGTTTTAAACTCATAATTACGAGTTTTAAACTCATAATTACGAGTTTAAAACTCGTAATTTCGACTTTCTGTGGGGCTTTTATTTTTTTTTTCATGGCGGAAACGGGCTTCCATAACCTCTGCCTCTTCTGTCCTCCCAGGAGTCACTGAATCAAACCCATTAATTCCTAAAAGTACAGGCCCTGGTTTCTAACCTATAAACAAACAAATACACAAATTTGCTTTTTATTTTACTGTTTATTTTCCTGGTGCTCAATATTGATTTTATTCAAGAAAATCTTTTTTATTTTTTGTTTTATAAATTTTTGCTCCACCTCCACTTCTCCTATCCTCTGTCCCAGGAGTAACTGAATCAAACCCATTCATTCCTTGGCTCATCACGTGGATAATGTAATTGAGAAACAGTACAACTGCAGATAGGGGACTACCACGTATCTGCTCCATGTTTGGAACAGTACAGAACGCGTCTTTTGGCTGGTCAACACTGTGAGGTACAGGGTGATACTGATTGTAATTTGGACATTTATAAAAGTTTGTGAAAATCTATGGACCGCGAAGATGGGCAGTAGTCTAACGTGCTGCTGTCGGTTATATCTGAAACCCAGTCGGGAGGAGAAGAGCGCCATTTTAAGGTAATTGTTTTCTATTAATAAGCTGACAAAGTCTATCTGATTTACCATCTTAAAAAACTTTGAAAAACAGAACTAGTTCATTTTAAACTGTTTTTAGTTGTCCAAAGTTATTCCTCACTTAACTTATGCATTCAGAACAACCTAATTATTCACCATGATGAGTTAAAATCCGCAAAGTAGAAAGCTTTATTTTTTACAATTATTATATAAATTTTAAGGCCGTAAAACCTCTCTCTACACACTTTATACACTTTTCTCAGACAGGCATGTTACAATATTTTAGAAATACTGTAACACATTTAATTTTAATGATCAACCTACAAGGTTGGACAAACTTGTTAAAACGTATTGCTGCTGTCGTCCTTATTTTATTTTTCTCCTTTATGTGATGAACCGAAGATTCACTTATTCCGTAACGACGCTTTGCAGCCGCATAACTTCTATCTTGTTAAAAGCTCTCCAAAGACTTTTGTTTTGGCTCATTTTCACTCGCTTGTGGCTCTACTTTTGGGCGACGTGTCTGATGTGTTATACGTGAAACGTCATCGCGGAGAAAAGAGCAGATAATATACTTGCTACTACATCAAATAGATTTCTGTGGCGATTTCCAGCAGGATTTTCATGATACATCTACGGACGAGCTTATTAGTGTGTCATTAGGGACGGGCGAAAGTTGCTCCTGACCCCTGTGCGCACAGCGTCTGAAAATCAGGGCTCTTTACGCAGGACTGTGAGCTGTGTCAGTGTCTGTGAGACGTGAGACGTGAGCCGTGTTTGTTTTGAACATTGTTCCGCGAGTGTGACGCTTATTTTGAGCAACGAAAAATAAGAAAACATAATTTTATTTTAAGATCATAATAATCTTCCAATTTAAACTACAACAAAAAAGAGTTAACACAAATAAAATACACTTCAATTAAATACTTAAAATTTATTTTCCCAAGCCACGCAGAGCCGCAGTATAAGGCTGAAAGAGGCGCATGCGGCTCCGGAGCCGCGGTTTGCCGACCCCGCATGCCACTGCACGTAAGCTCGGCATCAATGAATCCAACTTGGACAATGTAAAAAGACGACAAAAGTTTTCAGAGGAAATAAAAGCAGATTTTCCGTGTTGGTGCAGCTTTATTTTCTAAACCTGCAGGTGTGTTCATCCCGTGTTGATGTCGTGTTGGTGCCAATTTTCAGGCAGGTGTCCGTGCACCGTCTTTCTGTGTAAATATCTCATGTTACAATATGAAAACCTGCGGCTTATATTCAGGTGCGGCTTATATATGTACAAAATAGATTTTATCTTCAAATTTAGCTGGTGCGGCTTATATTCAGGTGCGCTCTGTAGTCCGAAATTTACGGTATATATTACATAATATATACATATATATTTGTATATTATACATGCAGTAGCATGCAGACCACCACCACAGTCCCTCGACCTCCGGAACTCCAGTCCAGTGACTCCACTGACAGTGATACAGAAGAGGACAGCATCTTTGGGCCTCAGTCTTCCAGGAGGAACCCTTGGAAGCAGAAGCAGGCGGGCCATAGGAGCTCTGTTGAGGTGTGGTCTATTCATAAAACACGGAGTGGAGCATCCAAAAGGAGGTCCTCTGACAGAGAGCTGCAGGCTTTTATCAGCATGAGGGACCAGGCTGATAAAGCTACTGAGGTAATGTCATTGTGCAAAATAGAAAGTATATTTTATTTTAATATCTTATTTGAATGAAATTGTAGTGGCAAAGGTAATAACAGATCATGGGTTCTTCAGGCTATTTGAGGTGCAGTCATTATAAAGTGGTTCTGTTGTGCAGTAATGGCACAATTATGATTTCTATGTTAAAGGAGGAATAAATGGATGCATAATTCTTGAGAATTCTTGTGCAGTTGTTCAACCTTTTTTGAGTTGGAGCACACTTTTATTGTTAAAGTTCTACATCCACTGAAATACAATAACTTCAATTAGAGAAAAAATCGCAAATAAAGTGTGTGGCACTGTGTCTGAATCTAGGAATCTTTGTGTATTTTTTGCCTCAGAAATTTCAGGACATTCTAAAATGGCCAATTATTACATTAAGTGACAGTGTAAATTAGTTACCTCAGACTGGAAATTAGTCCAATTAAGGCACACCTGGCAATCCCTCAAGACACACTAGTGTGCCCAGCCACACTGGTGTAAAATCAATGTCCAGTGGTTTCACATTCAGTCCCTGACTAATGGGGCTATTTTTTCTGGTAGTACTAAAAGCAGATGCAATTCAAGTGGTGATAGGATTAAGTATCACTAAGTACATAATTACAAATGGACAGATGGCCCCTCTACATCTTTCAAAATGGGGTTGTACTTTCAAATACAGCAGAAGGGATTAGATTACAATACATATTAATGTGCATTTGTGTAATAATTAGATCAGGTTTGTTTCATATTAATTTCGCTGAAAATGTCAAAAGCCATTTTCCTGTATTTTGGCAGTGCTCAAACTTTCTAACATTCATCACTGGTATACCCAGAATCAGGCTAACAACATTATCCAATAAACTTGCACATGCATGTACTGTAACTGGCTTGAAAAAGGCAATTCTTTCATCTGGACTGAGGTCACCAGAAAATGTAATTTATTTTAAAACATAAAATTAAAATGGCTTTTTAAATCCAGCTTGGGGTCATAGCTAGTTTAAAGCTTCTTTTTTGTCATTTAAAGACTAGATTTATCACAACAGCAGGGCCAAGAGTTAATTCACTTAGTTCATTAGTAGTGAGTATTTTTCTGAAGGCTTTTCTGGCCTATTTTGAAGGAGGAAATATGGGGACATTTGTGGTTGGAAGAGTTGCATATATTCAAAATAAAATAGATTATTACCCATTATGTTAACAAACTAGTCTTTACCACATGCATTTTTTGTGAATCTAATAATATGATTTGTTATAATTTTAGACATGTAAATGTAGAAGGGTCAAAACTATAGAGCCCTGCAAGGGCACCGGGTGAGGAATTAATTAAAGAGACTCCTGAGAAATTCTTATATATATATATATATATATATATATATATATATATATATATATATATATATATATATATATATATATATATATATATATATATATATATTATAAATGTTTATTTCAATTAGATTTTTTTTTTTTTAAATCATAGTGCTTTCAGTGATGATGCAATTGTTTCATGTCAACCCTATTCACTGGTATTCATCCTTTGCTTATTTAATCTGTTATTACTGCATTTATGCATTCAAAACCACAAATTAAAGGACTCATGTAAGCTGCATACATGGCATAAAAAGAGAAGAGATTTCCGCCAATAGCCTATTAAAAAAAAAAAAAAGAGTTCCTGAAGCCAATTCTAAGAGGCAATGTTGATTTTATCCTTTATGACTAACCACAGGGCTGACCAAATAAAACAGATAACAACAAGAGAAAGTTGAAGTAAAGGAGTGGACAGGGGACGTCGGTGCATAAGCAATGGCACAATGGCACACAGCTGGTATCTGTGGATGAGCACTTAGTGCTCTAACATTACACATCTGTGTCCAAAACAACTACACTAACTTTACTGATAACTCCACAGATACTTTACAGTGTCATAAGACCATAAAAACTCACGTGTAAGCACATATATATAAGCACTCACCTTGTGTCAGAAGCCAGATCCATTTCACGCTTCTCCTCTCCTGCTATATTTCCTCTTTAAGTCCCATCAAGTGTCTACTCCATTGGCACTTAAAAACAAATGACTTGTATGCACTTGTTAACCTGTACTTACACTGCTCTCTCATCACAGCCTTGAGAGTCCATTGGGGAGGCCAGGCGTATGCGGCCACCTCTCATTCCAGTAGAGTGTGCTGTGCTCTGAATCACGTGATCATTCCTTGGGATCACATGATAATTTCTCAGGATTGAGGGATTCTCTTTATTTAATTCCTCATCTGGCTCCCCTGCGGAGCTCTATACAAGCACTGGCTCAAGACA
The DNA here is from genome assembly GCF_009829125.3 of Periophthalmus magnuspinnatus. Lineage (NCBI taxonomy): Eukaryota > Metazoa > Chordata > Actinopteri > Gobiiformes > Gobiidae > Periophthalmus > Periophthalmus magnuspinnatus. The sequence continues at coordinate 27,435,960 of NC_047146.1, read as the reverse complement.
GTGTTAACATAAAGTATTTGTAAAGCACAGACCTCCATTAAGGCATTACAGTTTTTCTTCTACTTCTTCCTTCTCTCTATATATGTTTATGTTACACATGGCGTTTTTGCTTTGGTTACCATGTTAGAATGCTATTTGCACTTCAAAACAAACCCCTGTAGGATATAGTTTACATTCTGTAAAATAAAGGTAAATGTCAAGTTCAAACAATAGACAGACATGTTGAAAAACGTTTACCTGCAAGTTTTTCAGGTTCAAATGAGACTCTTTTATGATTTCAGAACTGAAATATATTTGCTACATTTTACATGCAGTTTCTATGCAGATATGTAGCATTTAGGCATGCTTCAAACTGCAGAAGGCACTTATTCCAAGGATTCTCCCTGAGTTGTAGTACCCTCCAACAAATTATGTTTTGTATATGTGTGTGTGTGTGTGTGTGTGCATGTGTGTGTGTGTGTGGGGGGGGGGGGGGGGGGGGGGGGGGGGGTGTAGGTATGTATATGTATATAGAAAATTTCTCAGTTTGTGGTTTAAAGGGACAGTATAAAAGATTGATTTTAAATCTTGCGTTTCAGTAACATGACCTATCTGTGTCCTGATAGGAGGCAGACCTGTTCAAAATAGCTTATATTGAAAACAATTGCAATGTTGATTTATTCTTAATTTTGAAAAGATTGTTTTTTTTATATTGTTATTTTGGTATTTTGGTTCTCAAGACAATTGTCCAGTCAGAATGAGCCTCACATGCTGAATGGCCTGTCCATATACACACTGGCAGCCCATGTTCAGATGTGATTCTAATGTTTCTTTATCTTTGTGAAAGTAGTGTCACTATACTATATTTACACAATTTAGAATGCAGCATTTTAATAGACAAGTTACAGAACACTTGCAGAATCATGACATACTAACAGAAGGTGTGAGAGCAAATCCATATGACAGAGATCTGCAACAGAGCAGGACACAGTGGAAACATTGTGGGCTTGTCCTCGCTGTAAATGTAGAGCAGCAGTCTATCAAGGGTACACTGCAGTTTATGGGTCATTTCAGTTATGCAAAGGTTTGTGTCCCTATCATTCATTTTTTTCCCTGATGTCTGCATGCTGTGGATGCTACATATTGTTGCGTCTTTATGCACCTTGTCTATGTGTAAATGTTATGTGCGAGTTATACTGATTGAAGTGGCCACGAAGGCAGATATTAGGCTTGCTGTTGGGCTTCCAGGAAAAATAGTAATACTTTTACTTTTGCTAAGATACTTTTTATCTGTACTTTTACTGTAAGTAACAAAATCAAGTACTTCTAACCATCTCAAATTCACAGCTAGATAATGCTAATAAGAAAATATAATGATGTATTTTACTTTGAATATATTTAGTGTGTTACGCTTTTGTTTTGTTGTTTTAGGAATGGGGAACAGCTGAATTTTGACATCCACACACTGCGGTACGCAAAGAGAGAGGTCAGAGCTCGGTGGGAGAAAAATATTGTTCCAACTTGGTGAGAGCAGGCTTATCTGCATTTGTCAAAATTTATATTAATTGCCATCCCTGTAGCCAACTGCATGTGCATTAGAATACTATCTTAATCCTACATTAATAGGCTGTCTACAGCTCCAAAGGTCAAAATACACTGTTCCACTTTGTAATGTCATGTAGTGGTAGTTTTCAAGTTAAGAGCTACATTTTTAGTTCAGTAGAGATGGGTGATTCCAGGGCTTGAAATCATCCAAATGCTTCAAGTGAAGGTGTATGGAGTTTATAACATAGTAGAGCACACTCTGTATTACCACATGACATCGCAAAGTGGAACAGAGTGTTTTCAGTTTGAGAGAAGAACTCAACCTTAATATGCAGGGGTTTTTGCGTGTTAAGCATGTGTGAATGAAGCAAAACACAACTCCAGGTATGTTGAGAAAACAACATTGTAACATAGATCAGAAATAGCATAATATTTAAGACATAGCATACCATTACATAAGATTTTAAAGGGCCTCCTTGAAAATCTCATGAATATCTTAAATTAAACTGGTGTAGAAGATAACAGAAATATCTAAACTGTCTACTAACTAACTTCCTGCCTAATGCAGAGTTTTTATCCCCTACATGTTTATGATTTTAAACTATATTTTACATCGTAATCAGTTTCTGTGTGTGCAGGTTATCAGTGCGAGGTGGAGGCACTGTTGAATGTGAATAAGCAGAGTCGTTTCAGCAGAGACCAGGAGCACCGGTCTAGAGCCATAGAGCTGCTCAAATACCTGCTGGAGCACACCTGTCTGTTCCCCAAAGGCACCAGACACCACAGTCGATACCTCTATGTCATGGTGAATACAGCTTACAAATGTACCATTAGGGGGGTCCCAATTCACATCCCCATGTAAACTGAAAACTGTTTTTTTTTCTAATGTCCTTAAGGTAAATGCAACAATCTTCTTCTTATGATAGTCTACACTTCACTGTGATTGGTTAGGTCACTTAACCAGAGCCTTACAGAGGTTGACCAATGAGAGAAATGGGAGGGAAAAGGGACTTTGAGGAGACAGCTGCATTGAATACAGAAATAGTTGATCTTTACATGGTATGCCCAAAATAACAGATTATCACAGGCATGAGATAACTATTACATTTTTTTTTTCTTTCTTTTTTTTTTTTTTTTTTTTTTTACCGTATGTCCAAGTCCTATGTACAGTAATATGACAATACTGTTTATAGCTGGTGAAATGTTAGACATGCATCTTCAAAGCTATTACATTTTTAACAATTGTAAATTTTTACAAATAGAGAATTTAATAATTTACAACATCTTGGTCTTTGTTCAGGATCGCCTGGTGACACTGGACAGTGCTGAAGACTTTGTAAGGTTGGCCAAGAAAAATATCCAAAGAAGGATGGGTGAAAGTGACTGGAGGCAAACAAAACAATATTTATTTATATGTAATCATATTTTTACTCAGTTTTGTTGCTTTCAAAAGTTTTAACACAAAATGCGGACAATGGACATATGCAACAGTGCTTAGTCTGTATGCTGATGATATGTGGCACATTTGTGCATTTTATTGTTATTTTCTTCTCTTGACACTATTTATTAAATATTCTTTCCACTGATTTCTACAGCAAAAATATGTTTTATGAAATATAAAAATCTTTTTTGGTTTACTGCAAAAAGAAATCTTTCTGAATATGATGCCATATCAGAGTTAAAACACAAGAGGTACACATAGTGGTGTTGCCAGTTTCTCTTAGTGGGATGGATGAGAGGAGAAATTAAACTGATGGTTGTAAGAAAAGAACATTATGCAAAAACATTACCTTTAAAAGTGAACTGAAAATTAACAGTTTTGTGTTAATATTTTGTGATGTGTTCTATTGTTTAATATAATATCATATATTGAGTGACAGGGGATAATTGCAAAGTCACAATCTGTCCTCCTTATACCTCACTTTGCAAACCATCTGTTAATCATTATTGGAAAAAGCTTTCATTTTCCCTACAGGCAGTGAACTCATGTTGGCTATGTCTTCAAATCCTGTTTAGTCTTTGTGGATGCAAACACTGTCCATTTGGTCCAGTTCACCTCACCATCATCATCAGGTTCAAATACAGTGGCAACTCTCTGAGGCTTGACCTCAGGTCTTCCTCTCTTCATCCATTGTCTCCTTTTTCTCTCCCTGACTTTTTGCCTCCTGCCTCTCTGTGCCACTCTCCCTTTTTTGTCTCTTTGTCTCTATTTCTTTCTCTCCTTCCCTCTCACACTCCTTCTCTGTCCCCCAGTTGACTTTGACCCAGAAATTGTTCGGTCCAAGGCCCCTTCCGTTTCAAGTTTGCTCTCTAGATGTGAAACTACATGTGCGGGGAGGGGACCATTTTGAAAGATGGACTGATAGTTGATAGGCCGTGTCTCATTTCTCTTTCCTTGCTTTCTTCTCCTTGGTTCCTCTTGTTCTTCCATTTTTGAGCTGTCAATGAAAGGCACACATTAAGTGGTGTCCCCAAGTTCACAGGAGGCAAAGAAAGGAAACCACAGAAGAAAGATGAGCAATGTTCAACCACATTTATCTGAAAGCAAGATGTTGGTCTCCAACTTTGATTTAAAAGTAGCCCATGTAGGCCCATAGTCCTCATCATATGGTCATTTGGTTAGAACCAGCACAGTGCACCATTGACCATCAGCTGTGTCTCCTCCTGACTCTTTCCTCTGCTCTCTCCTCGCTGTGTCTCCTCTGTAGCTGGGACATCCTTACCCATTCCCTGCAGAATTGAGGAGAGGAATCAAGGAGAATCAAACGAGGAAAGCGAAATGAGACCCTAGTGTGCTGGCAGCTAGTTGTGAGCCATTGTACTCCACTGTTTTTTCCCATTTGACAATCTAGACCTTGTTATGCTGACATCATGTATAGACTTCTTCAGACATATTACCCCACTTTTCTCAGAATGAGGAGTTCATTTAGCTATGAGTCCAAAATGAGACAACTGAGGAAGAAAACCTTAATGAAATTATTCAAACTCACCATTGGTCATTCCCCACTGACCAAACTAAAAGTTCATAGGTCAACGATTACAT